>NW_027516893.1:31265-51900 GCF_048772815.1 Callospermophilus lateralis
GAAGCGTTCGTCTACAGTAGCAGTTTATATATTTAGGTTTCTCTCTGTTCTCTACCTATATAGATAGATGAAATTTGGAACTCTAAATCCAACATGGTTGTAGTAGCTCTTTGAAACTTGACAAAATAAAGGAGGTCTCAGATTTGTCTCTATGGTTTGTTTCCTCTTCAAGTAGCCCTAGGCACAGACTGTGGAAATGCACTTTCATTGAGAGGGGTTGCCAAGCTTCTAAGAAATAACGAGTTTCCGAAATACCAGCAAATATTTTTTCACCCAATCTTGATGATACTTGGTGGTAATGATCAGTACTCATCCCACTTGGCTCACCAAATTTTGTTCTTCTAGGTTGAAGCGTTCGTCTACAGTAGCAGTTTTTATATTTAGGTTTCCCTCTGTTCTCTCCTATATAGATAGATGAATTTGGAACTCAAAATCCAACATGGTTTGTAGTAGCTTTTGAAACTTGACAAAATAAAGGAGTTCTCAGTTTTGTCTCTATGGTTTGTTTCCTCTTCAAGTAGCCCTAGGCACAGACTGTGGAAAGCACTTTCATTGAGATGGGTTGCCAAGCTTCTAAGAAATAACGAGTTTCCGAAATACCAGCAAATATTTTTTCACCCAATCTTGATGATACTTGGTGGTAATGATCACTATACAAATCCCACGTGGCTCACCAAATTTTTGTCTTCAAGGTTGAAGCGTTCGTCTAAGTAGCAGTTTTTATATTTAGGTTTCTCTCTGTTCTCTCCTATATAGATAGATGAATTTGAAACTCTAAATCCAACATGGTTTGTAGTAGCTCTTTGAAACTTGACAAAATAAAGAAGTTCTCAGATTTTTCTCTATGGTTTGTTTCCTCTTCAAGTAGCCCTAGGCACAGACTGTGGAAAAGCACTTTCATTGAGAGGGGTTCCCAAGCTTCTAAGAAATAACGAGTTTCCGAATTACCAGCAAATATTTTTTCACCCAATTTTGATAATACTTGGTGGTCATTATCAGTACACAAATCCCACTTGGCTCACCAAATTTTGTTCTTCTAGGTTGAAGCGTTCGTCTACAGTAGCAGTTTTTATATTTAGGTTTCACTCTTTTCTCTCATATATAGATAGATGAATTTGGAACTCTAAATCCAACATGGTTTGTAGTAGCTCTTTGAAACTTGACAAAATAAAGGAGTTCTCAGTTTTGTCTCTATGGATTGTTTCCTCTTCAAGTAGCCCTAGGCACAGACTGTGGAAAGCACTTTCATTGAGATGGGTTGGCAAGGTTCTAAGAAATAATGCGTTTCCGAAATACCAGCCAATATTTTTTCACACAATCTTGTTGATACTTGGTGGTAATGATCAGTACACAAATCCCACTTGGCTCACCAAATTTAGTTCTTCTACGTTGAAGCGTTCGTGTACAGTAGCAGTTTTTATATTTAGGTTTCTCTCTGTTCTCTCCTATATAGATAGATGAATTTGGAACTCTTAATCCAACATGGTTTGTAGTAGCTCTTTGAAACTTGACAAAATGAAGGAGTTCTCAGATTTGTCTCTATGGTTTGTTTCCTCTTCAAGTAGCCCTAGGCACAGACTGTGGAAAAGCACTTTCATTGAGATTGGTTGCCAAGCTTCTAAGAAATAACTAGTTTAAGATATACCAGCAAATATTTTTTCACCAAATCTTGATGATGCTTGGTGGTAATAATCAGTACACAAATCCCACTTGGCTCACCAAATTTTGTTCTTCTGGGTTGAAGCGTTCGTCTACAGTAGCAGTTTTTATATTTAGGTTTCCCTCTGTTCTCTCCTATATAGATAGCTGAATTTGGAACTCTAAATCCAACATGGTTTGTAGTAGCTCTTTGAAACTTGACAAAATAAAGGAGTTCTCAGTTTTGTCTCTATGGTTTGTTTCCTCTTCAAGTAGCCCTAGGCACAGACTGTGGAAAAGCACTTTCATTGCGATGGGTTGCCAAGCTTCTAAGAAATAACGAGTTTCCGAAATACCAGCAAATATTTTTTCACACAATCTTGATGGTACTTGGTGGTAATGATCAGTACACAAATCCCACTTGGCTCCCCAAATTTTGTTCTTCTAGGTTGAAGCGTTCGTCTACAGTAGCAGTTTTTATATTTAGGTTTCCCTCTGTTCTCTCCCATATAAATAGATGAATTTGGAACTCTAAATCCAACATGGTTTGTAGTAGCTCTTTGAAACTTGACAAAATAAAGGAGTTCTCAGTTTTGTCTCTATGGTTTGTTTCCTCTTCAAGTAGCCCTAGGCACAGACTGTGGAAAAGCACTTTCATTGCGATGGGTTGCCAAGCTTCTAAGAAATAACGAGTTTCCGTAATACCAGCAAATATTTTTTCACACAATCTTGATGGTACTTGGTGGTAATGATCAGTACACAAATCCCACTTGGCTCCCCAAATTTTGTTCTTCTAGGTTGAAGCGTTCGTCTACAGTAGCAGTTTTTATATTTAGGTTTCCCTCTGTTCTCTCCCATATAAATAGATGAATTTGGAACTCTAAATCCAACATGGTTTGTAGTAGCTCTTTGAAACTTGACAAAATAAAGGAGTTCTCAGTTTTGTCTCTATGGTTTGTTTCCTCTTCAAGTAGCCCTAGGCACAGACTGTGGTAAAGCACTTTCATTGAGAGGGTTTGCCAAACTTCTAAGAAATTTCGAGTTTCCGAAATAGCAGCAAATATTTTTTCACCCAATCTTGATGATACTTGGTGGTAATGATCAGTACACAAATCCCACTTGGCTCACCAAATTTTGTTCTTCTAGGTTGAAGCGTTCGTCTACAGTAGCAGTTTTTATATTTAGGTTTCCCTCTGTTCTCTCCTATATAGAAAGATGAATTTGGAACTCTAAATCCAACATGGTTTGTAGTAGCTCTTTGAAACTTGACAAAATAAAGGAGTTCTCAGTTTTGTCGCTATGGTTTGTTTCCTCTTCAAGTAGCCCCAGGCACAGACTGTGGAAAAGCACTTTCATTGAGAGGGGTTCCCAAGCTTCTAAGAAATAACGAGTTTCTGAAATAAAAGCAAAAATTTTTTCACCCAATCTTGATGATACTTGGTGGTAATGATCAGTACACAAATCCCACTTGGCTCACCAAATTTTGTTCTTCTAGGTTGAAGCCTTCGTCTACAGTAGCAGTTTTTATATTTAGGTTTCACTCTGTTCTCTCATATATAGATAGATGAATTTGGAACTCTAAATCCAACATGGTTTGTAGTAGCTCTTTGAAACTTGACGAAATAAAGGAGTTCTCAATTTTTAACTATGGTTTGTTTCCTCTTCAAGTAGCCCTAGGCACAGACTGTGGAAAAGCACTTTCATTGAGATGGGTTGCCAAGCTTCTAAGAAATAACGAGTTTCCGAAATACCAGCAAATATTTTTTCACACAATCTTGTTGATACTTGGTGGTAATGATCAGTACACAAATCCCACTTGGCTCTCCAAATTTTGTTCTTCTAGGTTGAAGCGTTCGTCTACAGTAGCAGTTTTTATATTTTAGGTTTTCCTCTGTTCTCTCCTATATAGATAGATGATTTGGAACTCTAAATCCAACATGGTTTGCAGTAGCTCTTTGAAACTTGACAAAACAAAGCAGTTCTCAGGTTTCTCTCTATGGATTGTTTCCTCTTCAAGTAGCCCTAGGCACAGACTGTGGAAAGCACTTTCATTGAGATGGGTTGCCAAGCTTCTAAGAAACAACGCGTTTCCGAAATACCAGCAAATATTTTTTCACACAATCTTGTTGATACTTGGTGGTAATGATCAGTACACAAATCCCACTTGGCTCACCAAATTTAGTTCTTCTAGGTTGAGCGTTCGTGTACAGTAGCAGTTTTTATATTTAGGTTTCCCTCTGTTCTCTCCTATATAGATAGATGAATTTGGAACTCTAAATCCAACATGGTTTGTAGTAGCTCTTTGAAACTTGCCAAATAGAGGAGTTCTCAGATTTGTCTCTATGGTTTGTTTCCTCTTCAAGTAGCCCTAGGCACAGACTGTGGAAAAGCACTTTCATTGAGAGGGGTTGCCAAGCTTCTAAGAATAATTAGTTTCCGAAATACCAGCAAATATTTTTTCACCAAACCTTGATGATACTTGGTGGTAATGATCAGTACACAAATCCCACTTGGCTCACCAAATTTTGTTCTTCTAGGTTGAAGCGTTCGTCTACAGTAGCAGTTTTTATATTTAGGTTTCCCTCTGTTCTCTCCTATATAGATAGATGAATTTGGAACTCTAAATCCAACATGGTTTGTAGTAGCTCTGTGAAACTTGACAAAATAAAGGAGTTCTCAGATTTGTCTCTATGGTTTGTTTCCTCTTCAAGTAGCCCTAGGCACAGACTGTGGAAAAGCACTTTCATTGAGATGGGTTGCCAAGCTTCTAAGAAATAACGAGTTTCCGAAATACCAGCAAATATTTTTTCACACAATCTTGATGATACTTGGTGGTAAAGATCAGTACACAAATCCCACTTGGCTCCCCAAATTTTGTTCTTCTAGGTTGAAGCGTTCGTCTACAGTAGCAGTTTTTATATTTAGGTTTCCTCTGTTCTCTCCCATATAAATAGAATTTTTGGAACTCTAAATCCAACATGGTTTGTAGTAGCTCTTTGAAACTTGACAAAATAAAGGAGTTCTCAGTTTTGTCTCTATGGATTGTTTCCTCTTCAAGTAGCCCTAGGCACAGACTGTGGTAAAGTACTTTCATTGAGAGGGGTTGCCAAACTTCTAAGAAATTTCGAGTTTCCGAAATAGCAGCAAATATTTTTTCACCCAATCTTGATGTTACTTGTTGCTAAAGATCAGTACACAAATCCCACTTGGCTCACCAAATTTAGTTCTTCTACGTTGAAGCGTTCGTGTACAGTAGCAGTTTTTATATTTAGGTTTCTCTCTGTTCTCTCCTATATAGATAGATGAATTTGGAACTCTTAATCCAACATGGTTTGTAGTAGCTCTTTGAAACTTGACAAAATGAAGGAGTTCTCAGATTTGTCTCTATGGTTTGTTTCCTCTTCAAGTAGCCCTAGGCACAGACTGTGGAAAAGCACTTTCATTGAGAGGGGTTGCCAAGCTTCTAAGAAATAACTAGTTTCCGAAATACCAGCAAATATTTTTTCACCAAATCTTGATGATGCTTGGTGGTAATAATCAGTACACAAATCCCACTTGGCTCACCAAATTTTGTTCTTCTGGGTTGAAGCGTTCGTCTACAGTAGCAGTTTTTATATTTAGGTTTCCCTCTGTTCTCTCCTATATAGATAGCTGAATTTGGAACTCTAAATCCAACATGGTTGTAGTAGCTCTTTGAAACTTGACAAAATAAAGGAGTTCTCAGTTTTGTCTCTATGGTTTGTTTCCTCTTCAAGTAGCCCTAGGCACAGACTGTGGAAAAGCACTTTCATTGCGATGGGTTGCCAAGCTTCTAAGAAATAACGAGTTTCCGAAATACCAGCAAATATTTTTTCACACAATCTTGATGGTACTTGGTGGTAATGATCAGTACACAAATCCCACTTGGCTCCCCAAATTTTGTTCTTCTAGGTTGAAGCGTTCGTCTACAGTAGCAGTTTTTATATTTAGGTTTCCCTCTGTTCTCTCCCATATAAATAGATGAATTTGGAACTCTAAATCCAACATGGTTTGTAGTAGCTCTTTGAAACTTGACAAAATGAAGGAGTTCTCAGTTTTGTCTCTATGGTTTGTTTCCTCTTCAAGTAGCCCTAGGCACAGACTGTGGTAAAGCACTTTCATTGAGAGGGTTTGCCAAACTTCTAAGAAATTCGAGTTTCCGAAATAGCAGCAAATATTTTTTCACCCAATCTTGATGATACTTGTTGCTAAAGATCAGTACACAAATCCCACTTGGCTCACCAAATTTTGTTCTTCTAGGTTGAAGCGTTCGTCTACAGTAGCAGTTTTTATATTTAGGTTTCCCTCTGTTCTCTCCTATATAGAAAGATGAATTTGGAACTCTAAATCCAACATGGTTTGTAGTAGCTCTTTGAAACTTGACAAAATAAAGGAGTTCTCAGTTTTGTCGCTATGGTTTGTTTCCTCTTCAAGTAGCCCCAGGCACAGACTGTGGAAAAGCACTTTCATTGAGAGGGGTTCCCAAGCTTCTAAGAAATAACGAGTTTCTGAAATAAAAGCAAAAATTTTTTCACCCAATCTTGATGATACTTGGTGGTAATGATCAGTACACAAATCCCACTTGGCTCACCAAATTTTGTTCTTCTAGGTTGAAGCGTTCGTCTACAGTAGCAGTTTTTATATTTAGGTTTCACTCTGTTCTCTCATATATAGATAGATGAATTTGGAACTCTAAATCCAACATGGTTGTAGTAGCTCTTTGAAACTTGACAAAATAAAGGAGTTCTCAATTTTTTATCTATGGTTTGTTTCCTCTTCAAGTAGCCCTAGGCACAGACTGTGGAAAAGCACTTTCATTGAGATGTGTTGCCAAGCTTCTAAGAAATAACGAGTTTCCGAAATACCAGCAAATATTTTTTCACACAATCTTGTTGATACTTGGTGGTAATGATCAGTACACAAATCCCACTTGGCTCTCCAAATTTTGTTCTTCTAGGTTGAAGCGTTCGTCTACAGTAGCAGTTTTTATATTTAGGTTTCTCTCTGTTCTCTCCTATATAGATAGATGAATTTGGAACTCTTAATCCAACATGGTTTGTAGTAGCTCTTTGAAAATTGACAAAATAAAGGAGGTCTCAGATTTGTCTCTATGGTTTGTTTCCTCTTCAAGTAGCCCTAGGCACAGACTGTGGAAAAGCACTTTCTTGAGAGGGGTTGCCAAGCTTCTAAGAAATAACGAGTTTCCGAAATACCAGCAAATATTTTTTCACCCAATCTTGATGATACTTGGTGGTAATGATCAGTACACAAATCCCACTTGGCTCACCAAATTTTGTTCTTCTAGGTTGAAGCGTTCGTCTACAGTAGCAGTTTTTATATTTAGGTTTTCCTCTGTTCTCTTCTATATAGATAGATGAATTTGGAACTCTAAATCCTACATGGTTTGCAGTAGCTCTTTGAAACTTGACAAAACAAAGCAGTTCTCAGGTTTCTCTCTATGGATTGTTTCCTCTTCAAGTAGCCCTAGGCACAGACTGTGGAAAGCACTTTCATTGAGATGGGTTGCCAAGCTTCTAAGAAACAACGCGTTCCGAAATACCAGCAAATATTTTTTCACACAATCTTGTTGATACTTGGTGGTAATGATCAGTACACAAATCCCACTTGGCTCACCAAATTTAGTTCTTCTAGGTTGAAGCGTTCGTGTACAGTAGCAGTTTTTATATTTAGGTTTCCCTCTGTTCTCTCCTATATAGATAGATGAATTTGGAACTCTAAATCCAACATGGTTTGTAGTAGCTCTTTGAAACTTGACAAAATGAAGGAGTTCTCAGATTTGTCTCTATGGTTTGTTTCCTCTTCAAGTAGCCCTAGGCACAGACTGTGGAAAAGCACTTTCATTGAGAGGGGTTGCCAAGCTTCTAAGAAATAATTAGTTTCCGAAATACCAGCAAATATTTTTTCACAAAACCTTGATGATACTTGGTGGTAATGATCAGTACACAAATCCCACTTGGCTCACCAAATTTTGTTCTTCTAGGTTGAAGCGTTCGTCTACAGTAGCAGTTTTTATATTTAGGTTTCCCTCTGTTCTCTCCTATATAGATAGATGAATTTGGAACTCTAAATCCAACATGGTTTGTAGTAGCTCTGTGAAACTTGACAAAATAAAGGAGTTCTCAGTTTTGTCTCTATGGTTTGTTTCCTCTTCAAGTAGCCCTAGGCACATACTGTGGAAAAGCACTTTCATTGAGATGGGTTGCCAAGCTTCTAAGAAATAACGAGTTTCCGAAATACCAGCAAATATTTTTTCACACAATCTTGATGATACTTGGTGGTAAAGATCAGTACACAAATCCCACTTGGCTCCCCAAATTTTGTTCTTCTGAAGCGTTCTTCTACAGTAGCAGTTTTTATATTTAGGTTTCCCTCTGTTCTCTCCCATATAAATAGAATTTTTGGAACTCTAAATCCAACATGGTTTGTAGTAGCTCTTTGAAACTTGACAAAATAAAGGAGTTCTCAGTTTTGTCTCTATGGATTGTTTCCTCTTCAAGTAGCCCTAGGCACAGACTGTGGTAAAGCACTTTCATTGAGAGGGGTTGCCAAACTTCTAAGAAATTTCGAGTTTCCGAAATAGCAGCAAATATTTTTTCACCCAATCTTGATGTTACTTGTTGCTAAAGATCAGTACACAAATCCCACTTGGCTCACCAAATTTTGTTCTTCTAGGTTGAAGCGTTCGTCTACAGTAGCAGTTTTTATATTTAGGTTTCCCTCTGTTCTCTCCTATATATATATAGCTGAATTTGGAACTCTAAATCCAACATGGTTTGTAGTAGCTCTTTGAAACTTGACAAAATAAAGGAGTTCTCAGTTTTGTCTCTATGGTTTGTTTCCTCTTCAAGTAGCCCTAGGCACAGACTGTGGAAAAGCACTTTCATTGAGATGGGTTGCCAAGCTTCTAAGAAATAACGAGTTTCCGAAATACCAGCAAATATTTTTTCACACAATCTTGATGATACTTGGTGGTAATGACCAGTACACAAATCCCACTTGGCTCCCCAAATTTTGTTCATCTAGGTTGAAGCGTTCGTCTACAGTAGCAGTTTTTATATTTAGGTTTCCCTCTGTTCTCTCCCATATAAATAGATGAATTTGGAACTCTAAATCCAACATGGTTTGTAGTAGCTCTTTGAAACTTGACAAAATAAAGGAGTTCTCAGTTTTGTCTCTATGGTTTGCTTCCTCTTCAAGTAGCCCTAGGCACAGACTGTGGTAAAGCACTTTCATTGAGAGGGGTTGCCAAACTTCTAAGAAATTTCGAGTTTCCGAAATAGCAGCAAATATTTTTTCACCCAATCTTGATGATACTTGTTGCTAAAGATCAGTACACAAATCCCACTTGGCTCACCAAATTTTGTTCTTCTAGGTTGAAGCGTTCGTCTACAGTAGCAGTTTTTATATTTAGGTTTCCCTCTGTTCTCTCCTATATAGAAAGATGAATTTGGAACTCTAAATCCAACATGGTTTGTAGTAGCTCTTTGAAACTTGACAAAATAAAGGAGTTCTCAATTTTTTATCTATGGTTTGTTTCCTCTTCAAGTAGCCCCAGGCACAGACTGTGGAAAAGCACTTTCATTGAGAGGGGTTCCCAAGCTTCTAAGAAATAACGAGTTTCCGAAATACCAGCAAAAATTTTTTCACCCAATCTTGATGATACTTTGTGGTAATGATCAGTACACAAATCCCACTTGGCTCACCAAATTTTGTGCTTCTAGGTTGAAGTGTTCGTCTACAGTAGCAGTTTTTATATTTAGGTTTCACTCTGTTCTCTCATATATAGATAGATGAATTTGGAACTCTAAATCCAAAATGGTTTGTAGTAGCTCTTTGAAACTTGACAAAATAAAGGAGTTCTCAGTTTTTTATCTATGGTTTGTTTCCTCTTCAAGTAGCCCTAGGCACAGACTGTGGAAAAGCACTTTCATTGAGATGGGTTGCCAAGCTTCTAAGAAATAAGGAGTTTCCGAAATACCAGCAAATATTTTTTCACACAATCTTGTTGATACTTGGTGGTAATGATCAGTATAAAAATCTCACTTGGCTCTCCAAATTTTGTTCTTCTAGGTTGAAGCGTTCGTCTACAGTAGCAGTTTTTATATTTAGGTTTCTCTCTGTTCTCTCCTATATAGATAGATGAATTTGGAACTCTAAATCCAACATGGTTTGTAGTAGCTCTTTGAAACTTGACAAAATAAAGGAGGTCTCAGATTTGTCTCTATGGTTTGTTTCCTCTTCAAGTAGCCCTAGGCACAGACTGTGGAAAAGCACTTTCATTGAGAGGGGTTGCCATGCTTCTAAGAAATAACGAGTTTCCGAAATACCAGCAAATATTTTTTTCACCCAATCTTGATGATACTTGGTGGTAATGATCAGTACACAAATCCCACTTGGCTCACCAAATTTTGTTCTTCTAGGTTGAAGCGTTCGTCTACCGTAGCAGTTTTTATATTTAGGTTTTCCTCTGTTCTCTCCTATATAGATAGATGAATTTGGAACTCTTAATCCAACATGGTTTGTAGTAGCTCTTTGAAACTTGACAAAATAAAGGAGGTCTCAGATTTGTCTCTATGGTTTGTTTCCTCTTCAAGTAGCCCTAGGCACAGACTGTGGAAAAGCACTTTCATTGAGAGGGGTTGCCAAGCTTCTAAGAAATAACGAGTTTCCGAAATACCAGCAAATATTTTTTCACCCAATCTTGATGATACTTGGTGGTAATGATCAGTACACAAATCCCACTTGGCTCACCAAATTTTGTTCTTCTAGGTTGAAGCGTTCGTCTACAGTAGCAGTTTTTATATTTAGGTTTTCCTCTGTTCTCTCCTATATAGATAGATGAATTTGGAACTCTAAATCCTACATGGTTTGCAGTAGCTCTTTGAAACTTGACAAAACAAAGCAGTTCTCAGGTTTCTCTCTATGGATTGTTTCCTCTTCAAGTAGCCCTAGGCACAGACTGTGGAAAGCACTTTCATTGAGATGGGTTGCCAAGCTTCTAAGAAACAACGCGTTTCCGAAATACCAGCAAATATTTTTTCACACAATCTTGTTGATACTTGGTGGTAATGATCAGTACACAAATCCCACTTGGCTCACCAAATTTAGTTCTTCTAGGTTGAAGCGTTCGTTTACAGTAGCAGTTTTTATATTTAGGTTTCCCTCTGTTCTCTCCTATATAGATAGATGAATTTGGAACTCTAAATCCAACATGGTTTGTAGTAGCTCTTTGAAACTTGACAAAATGAAGGAGTTCTCAGATTTGTCTCTATGGTTTGTTTCCTCTTCAAGTAGCCCTAGGCACAGACTGTGGAAAAGCACTTTCATTGAGAGGGGTTGCCAAGCTTCTAAGAAATAATTAGTTTCCGAAATACCAGCAAATATTTTTTCACAAAACCTTGATGATACTTGGTGGTAATGATCAGTACACAAATCCCACTTGGCTCACCAAATTTTGTTCTTCTAGGTTGAAGCGTTCGTCTACAGTAGCAGTTTTTATATTTAGGTTTCCCTCTGTTCTCTCCTATATAGATAGATGAATTTGGAACTCTAAATCCAACATGGTTTGTAGTAGCTCTGTGAAACTTGACAAAATAAAGGAGTTCTCAGTTTTGTCTCTATGGTTTGTTTCCTCTTCAAGTAGCCCTAGGCACATACTGTGGAAAAGCACTTTCATTGAGATGGGTTGCCAAGCTTCTAAGAAATAACGAGTTTCCGAAATACCAGCAAATATTTTTTCACACAATCTTGATGATACTTGGTGGTAAAGATCAGTACACAAATCCCACTTGGCTCCCCAAATTTTGTTCTTCTAGGTTGAAGCGTTCTTCTACAGTAGCAGTTTTTATATTTAGGTTTCCCTCTGTTCTCTCCCATATAAATAGAATTTTTGGAACTCTAAATCCAACATGGTTTGTAGTAGCTCTTTGAAACTTGACAAAATAAAGGAGTTCTCAGTTTTGTCTCTATGGATTGTTTCCTCTTCAAGTAGCCCTAGGCACAGACTGTGGTAAAGCACTTTCATTGAGAGGGGTTGCCAAACTTCTAAGAAATTTCGAGTTTCCGAAATAGCAGCAAATATTTTTTCACCCAATCTTGATGTTACTTGTTGCTAAAGATCAGTACACAAATCCCACTTGGCTCACCAAATTTTGTTCTTCTAGGTTGAAGCGTTCGTCTACAGTAGCAGTTTTTATATTTAGGTTTCCCTCTGTTCTCTCCTATATATATATAGCTGAATTTGGAACTCTAAATCCAACATGGTTTGTAGTAGCTCTTTGAAACTTGACAAAATAAAGGAGTTCTCAGTTTTGTCTCTATGGTTTGTTTCCTCTTCAAGTAGCCCTAGGCACAGACTGTGGAAAAGCACTTTCATTGAGATGGGTTGCCAAGCTTCTAAGAAATAACGAGTTTCCGAAATACCAGCAAATATTTTTTCACACAATCTTGATGATACTTGGTGGTAATGACCAGTACACAAATCCCACTTGGCTCCCCAAATTTTGTTCATCTAGGTTGAAGCGTTCGTCTACAGTAGCAGTTTTTATATTTAGGTTTCCCTCTGTTCTCTCCCATATAAATAGATGAATTTGGAACTCTAAATCCAACATGGTTTGTAGTAGCTCTTTGAAACTTGACAAAATAAATGAGTTCTCAGTTTTGTCTCTATGGTTTGCTTCCTCTTCAAGTAGCCCTAGGCACAGACTGTGGTAAAGCACTTTCATTGAGAGGGGTTGCCAAACTTCTAAGAAATTTCGAGTTTCCGAAATAGCAGCAAATATTTTTTCACCCAATCTTGATGATACTTGTTGCTAAAGATCAGTACACAAATCCCACTTGGCTCACCAAATTTTGTTCTTCTAGGTTGAAGCGTTCGTCTACAGTAGCAGTTTTTATATTTAGGTTTCCCTCTGTTCTCTCCTATATAGAAAGATGAATTTGGAACTCTAAATCCAACATGGTTTGTAGTAGCTCTTTGAAACTTGACAAAATAAAGGAGTTCTCAGTTTTGTCGCTATGGTTTGTTTCCTCTTCAAGTAGCCCCAGGCACAGACTGTGGAAAAGCACTTTCATTGAGAGGGGTTCCCAAGCTTCTAAGAAATAACGAGTTTCCGAAATACCAGCAAAAATTTTTTCACCCAATCTTGATGATACTTTGTGGTAATGATCAGTACACAAATCCCACTTGGCTCACCAAATTTTGTGCTTCTAGGTTGAAGTGTTCGTCTACAGTAGCAGTTTTTATATTTAGGTTTCACTCTGTTCTCTCATATATAGATAGATGAATTTGGAACTCTAAATCCAAAATGGTTTGTAGTAGCTCTTTGAAACTTGACAAAATAAAGGAGTTCTCAGTTTTTTATCTATGGTTTGTTTCCTCTTCAAGTAGCCCTAGGCACAGACTGTGGAAAAGCACTTTCATTGAGATGGGTTGCCAAGCTTCTAAGAAATAAGGAGTTTCCGAAATACCAGCAAATATTTTTTCACACAATCTTGTTGATACTTGGTGGTAATGATCAGTATAAAAATCTCACTTGGCTCTCCAAATTTTGTTCTTCTAGGTTGAAGCGTTCGTCTACAGTAGCAGTTTTTATATTTAGGTTTCTCTCTGTTCTCTCCTATATAGATAGATGAATTTTGGAACTCTAAATCCAACATGGTTTGTAGTAGCTCTTTGAAACTTGACAAAATAAAGGAGGTCTCAGATTTGTCTCTATGGTTTGTTTCCTCTTCAAGTAGCCCTAGGCACAGACTGTGGAAAAGCACTTTCATTGAGAGGGGTTGCCATGCTTCTAAGAAATAACGAGTTTCCGAAATACCAGCAAATATTTTTTCACCCAATCTTGATGATACTTGGTGGTAATGATCAGTACACAAATCCCACTTGGCTCACCAAATTTTGTTCTTCTAGGTTGAAGCGTTCGTCTACCGTAGCAGTTTTTATATTTAGGTTTTCCTCTGTTCTCTCCTATATAGATAGATGAATTTGGAACTCTAAATCCAACATGGTTTGTAGTAGCTCTTTGAAACTTGACAAAACAAACCAGTTCTCAGGTTTCTCTCTATGGATTGTTTCCTCTTCAAGTAGCCCTATTCACAGACTGTGGAAAGCACTTTCATTGAGATGGGTTGCCAAGCTTCTAAGAAACAACGCGTTTCCGAAATACCAGCAAATATTTTTTCACACAATCTTGTTGATACTTGGTGGTAATGATCAGTACACAAATCCCACTTGGCTCACCAAATTTAGTTCTTCTAGGTTGAAGCGTTCGTGTACAGTAGCAGTTTTTATATTTAGGTTTCCCTCTGTTCTCTACTATATAGATAGATGAATTTGGAACTCTAAATCCAACATGGTTTGTAGTAGCTCTTTGAAACTTGACTAAATGAAGGAGTTCTCAGATTTGTCTCTATGGTTTGTTTCCTCTTCAAGTAGCCCTAGGCACAGACTGTGGAAAAGCACTTTCATTGAGAGGGGTTGCCAAGCTTCTAAGAAATAACTAGTTTCCGAAATACCAGCAAATATTTTTTCACACAATCTTGATGATACTTGGTGGTAAAGATCAGTACACAAATCCCACTTGGCTCCCCAAATTTTGTTCTTCTAGGTTGAAGCGTTCGTCTACAGTAGCAGTTTTTATATTTAGGTTTCCCTCTGTTCTCTCCCATATAAATAGATGTTTTGGAACTCTAAATCCAGCATGGTTTGTAGTAGCTCTTTGAAACTTGACAAAATAAAGGAGTTCTCAGTTTTGTCTCTATGGTTTGTTTCCTCTTCAAGTAGCCCTAGGCACAGACTGTGGTAAAGCACTTTCATTGAGAGGGGTTGCCAAACTTCTAAGAAATTTCGAGTTTCCGAAATAGCAGCAAATATTTTTTCACCCAATCTTGATGTTACTTGTTGCTAAAGATCAGTACACAAATCCCACTTGGCTCACCAAATTTTGTTCTTCTAGGTTGAAGCGTTCGTCTACAGTAGCAGTTTTTATATTCAGGTTTCCCTCTGTTCTCTCCTATATAGAAAGATGAATTTGGAACTCTAAATCCAACATGGTTTGTAGTAGCTCTTTGAAACTTGACAAAATAAAGGAGTTCTCAGTTTTGTCGCTATGGTTTGTTTCCTCTTCAAGTAGCCCCAGGCACAGATGTGGAAAAGCACTTTCATTGAGAGGGGTTCCCAAGCTTCTAAGAAATAACGAGTTTCCGAAATACCAGCAAATATTTTTTCACCCAATCTTGATGATACTTGGTGGTAATGATCAGTACACAAATCCCACTTGGCTCACCAAATTTTGTTCTTCTAGGTTGAAGCGTTCGTCTACAGTAGCAGTTTTTATATTTAGGTTTCACTCTGTTCTCTCATATATACATAGATGAATTTGGAACTCTAAATCCAATATGGTTTGTAGTAGCTCTTTGAAACTTGACAAAATAAAGGAGTTCTCAGTTTTTTCTCTATGGTTTGTTTCCTCTTCAAGTAGCCCTAGGCACAGACTGTGGAAAAGCACTTTCATTGAGATGGGTTGCCAAGCTTCTAAGAAAAACGAGTTTCCGAAATACCAGCAAATATTTTTCCCACAATCTTGTTGATACTTGGTGGTAATGATCAGTACACAAATCCCACTTGGCTCTCCAAATTTTGTTCTTCTAGGTTGAAGCGTTCGTCTACAGTAGCAGTTTTTATATTTAGGTTTCTCTCTGTTCTCTCCTATATAGATAGATGAATATGGAACTCTAAATCCAACATGGTTTGTAGTAGCTCTTTGAAACTTGACAAAATAAAGAGGTCTCAGGTTTGTCTCTATGGATTGTTTCCTCTTCAAGTAGCCCTAGGCACAGACTGTGGAAAGCACTTTCATTGAGATGGGTTGCCAAGCTTCTAAGAAATAACGCGTTTCCGAAATGCCAGCAAATATTTTTTCACACAATCTTGTTGATAATTGGTGGTAATGATCAGTACACAAATCCCACTTGGCTCACCAAATTTAGTTCTTTTAGGTTGAAGCGTTCGTGTACAGTAGCAGTTTTTATATTTAGGTTTCACTCTGTTCTCTCCTATATAGATAGATGAATTTGGAACTCTAAATCCAACATGGTTTGTAGTAGCTCTTTGAAACTTGACAAAATAAAGGAGTTCTCAGCTTTTTCTCTATGGTTTGTTTCCTCTTCAAGTAGCCCTAGGCACAGACTGTGGAAAAGCACTTTCATTGAGATGGGTTGCCAAGCTTCTAAGAAAAACGAGTTTCCGAAATACCAGCAAATATTTTTTCACACAATCTTGTTGATACTTGGTGGTAATGATCAGTACACAAATCCCACTTGGCTCACCAAATTTTGTTCTTCTAGGTTGAAGCGTTCGTGTACAGTAGCAGTTTTTATATTTAGGTTTCCCTCTGTTCTCTCCTATATAGAAAGATGAATTTGGAACTCTAAATCCAACATGGTTTGTAGTAGCTCTTTGAAACTTGACAAAATAAAGGAGTTCTCAGATTTGTCTCTATGGTTTGTTTCCTCTTCAAGTAGCCCTAGGCACAGACTGTGGAAAAGCACTTTCATTGAGAGGGGTTCCCTAGCTTCTAAGAAATAACGAGTTTCCGAAATACCAGCAAATATTTTTTCACACAATCTTGTTGATACTTGGTGGTAATGATCAGTACACAAATCCCACTTGGCTCTCCAAATTTTGTTCTTCTAGGTTGAAGCGTTCGTCTACAGTAGCAGTTTTTATATTTAGGTTTCTCTCTGTTCTCTCCTATATAGATAGATGAATTTGGAACTCTAAATCCAACATGGTTTGTAGTAGCTCTTTGAAACTGACAAAATAAAGAGGTCTCAGATTTGTCTCTATGGTTTGTTTCCTCTTCAAGTAGCCCTAGGCACAGACTGTGGAAAAGCACTTTCATTGAGAGGGGTTGCCAAGCTTCTAAGAAATAACGAGTTTCCGAAATACCAGCAAATATTTTTTCACACAATCTTGTTGATACTTGGTGGTAATGATCAGTACACAAATCCCACTTGGCTCACCAAATTTTGTTCTTCTAGTTTGAAGCGTTCGTCTACAGTAGCAGTTTTTATATTTAGGTTTCCCTCTGTTCTCTCCTATATAGATAGATGAATTTGGAACTCTAAATCCAACATGGTTTGTAGTAGCTCTTTGAAACTTGACAAAATAAAGGAGTTCTTAGTTTTGTCTTTATGGTTTGTTTCCTCTTCAAGTAGCCCTAGGCACAGACTGTGGAAAAGCACTTTCATTGAGATGGGTTGCCAAGCTTCTAAGAAATAACGAGTTTCCGAAATACCAGCAAATATTTTTTGACACAATCTTGATGATACTTGGTGGTAAGGATCAGTACACAAATCCCACTTGGCTCCCCAAATTTTGTTCTTCTAGGTTGAAGCGTTCGTCTACAGTAGCAGTTTTTATATTTAGGTTTCCCTCTGTTCTCTCCCATAAAAATAGATGTTTTGGAACTCTAAATCCAACATGGTTTGTAGTAGCTCTTTGAAACTTGAAAAAATAAAGGAGTTCTCAGTTTTGTCTCTATGGTTTGTTTCCTCTTCAAGTAGCCCTAGGCACAGACTGTGGTAAAGCACTTTCATTGAGAGGGGTTGCCAAACTTCTAAGAAATTTCGAGTTTCCGAAAGAGCAGCAAATATTTTTTCACCCAATCTTGATGTTAATTGTTGCTAAAGATCAGTACACAAATCCCACTTGGCTCACCAAATTTTGTTCTTCTACGTTGAAGCGTTCGTCTACAGTAGCAGTTTTTATATTTAGGTTTCCCTCTGTTCTCTCCTATATAGAGAGATGAATTTTAACTCTAAATCCAACATGGTTTGTAGTAGCTCTTTGAAACTTGACAAAATAAAGAGGTCTCAGATTTGTCTCTATGGATTGTTTCCTCTTCAAGTAGCCCTAGGCACAGACTGTGGAAAGCACTTTCATTGAGATGGGTTGCCAAGCTTCTAAGAAATAACGCGTTTCCGAAATGCCAGCAAATATTTTTTCACACAATCTTGTTGATAATTGGTGGTAATGATCAGTACACAAATCCCACTTGGCTCACCAAATTTAGTTCTTTTAGGTTGAAGCGTTCGTGTACAGTAGCAGTTTTTATATTTAGGTTTCCCTCTGTTCTCTCCTATATAGATAGATGAATTTGGAACTCTAAATCCAACATAGTTTGTAGTAGCTCTTTGAAACTTGACAAAATAAAGGAGTTCTCAGTTTTTTCTCTATGGTTTGTTTCCTCTTCAAGTAGCCCTAGGCACAGACTGTGGAAAAGCACTTTCATTGAGATGGGTTGCCAAGCTTCTAAGAAATAACGAGTTTCCGAAATACCAGCAAATATTTTTTCACACAATCTTGTTGATACTTGGTGGTAATGATCAGTACACAAATCCCACTTGGCGCTCCAAATTTTGTTCTTCTAGTTTGAAGCGTTGGTCTACAGTAGCAGTTTTTATATTTAGGTTTCTCTCTGTTCTCTCCTATATAGATAGATGAATTTGGAACTCTAAATCCAACATGGTTTGTAGTAGCTCTTTGAAACTTGACAAAATAAAGAGGTCTCAGATTTGTCTCTATGGTTTGTTTCCTCTTCAAGTAGCCCTAGGCACAGACTGTGGAAAAGCACTTTCATTGAGAGGGGTTGCCAAGCTTCTAAGAAATAACGAGTTTCCGAAATACCAGCAAGTATTTTTTCACCCAATCTTGATGATACTTGGTGGTAATGATCAGTACACAAATCCCACTTGGCTCACCAAATTTTGTTCTTCTAGGTTGAAGCGTTCGTCTACAGTAGCAGTTTTTATATTTAGGTTTCCCTCTGTTCTCTCCTATATAGATAGATGAATTTGGTACTCTAAATCCAACATGGTTTGTAGTAGCTCTTTGAAACTTGACAAAATAAAGGAGTTCTTAGTTTTGTCTTTATGGTTTGTTTCCTCTTCAAGTAGCCCTAGGCACAGACTGTGGAAAAGCACTTTCATTGAGATGGGTTGCCAAGCTTCTAAGAAATAACGAGTTTCCGAAATACCAGCAAATATTTTTTGACACAATCTTGATGATACTTGGTGGTAAGGATCAGTACACAAATCCCACTTGGCTCCCCAAATTTTGTTCTTCTAGGTTGAAGCGTTCGTCTACAGTAGCAGTTTTTATATTTAGGTTTCCCTCTGTTCTCTCCCATATAAATAGATGTTTTGGAACTCTAAATCCAACATGGTTTGTAGTAGCTCTTTGAAACTTGAAAAAATAAAGGAGTTCTCAGTTTTGTCTCTATGGTTTGTTTCCTCTTCAAGTAGCCCTAGGCACAGACTGTGGTAAAGCACTTTCATTGAGAGGGGTTGCCAAACTTCTAAGAAATTTCGAGTTTCCGAAATAGCAGCAAATATTTTTTCACCCAATCTTGATGTTAATTGTTGCTAAAGATCAGTACACAAATCCCACTTGGCTCACCAAATTTTGTTCTTCTAGGTTGAAGCGTTCGTCTACAGTAGCAGTTTTTATATTTAGGTTTCCCTCTGTTCTCTCCTATATAGAGAGATGAATTTGGAACTCTAAATCCAACATGGTTTGTAGTAGCTCTTTGAAACTTGACAAAATAAAGAGGTCTCAGATTTGTCTCTATGGATTGTTTCCTCTTCAAGTAGCCCTAGGCACAGACTGTGGAAAGCACTTTCATTGAGATGGGTTGCCAAGCTTCTAAGAAATAACGCGTTTCCGAAATGCCAGCAAATATTTTTTCACACAATCTTGTTGATAATTGGTGGTAATGATCAGTACACAAATCCCACTTGGCTCACCAAATTTAGTCCTTTTAGGTTGAAGCGTTCGTGTACAGTAGCAGTTTTTATATTTAGGTTTCCCTCTGTTCTCTCCTATATAGATAGATGAATTTGGAACTCTAAATCCAACATGGTTTGTAGTAGCTCTTTGAAACTTGACAAAATAAAGGAGTTCTCAGATTTGTCTCTATGGTTTGTTTCCTCTTCAAGTAGCCCTAGGCACAGACTGTGGAAAAGCACTTTCATTGACAGGGGTTCCCTAGCTTCTAAGAAATAACGAGTTTCCGAAATACCAGCAAATATTTTTTCACCCAATCTTGATGATGCTTGGTGGTAATGATCAGTACACAAATCCCACTTGGCTCACCAAATTTTGTTCTTCTAGGTTGAAGCGTTCGTCTACAGTAGCAGTTTTTATATTTAGGTTTCCCTCTATTCTCTCCTATATAGATAGCTGAATTTGGAACTCTAAATCCAACATGGTTTGTAGTAGCTCTTTGAAACTTGACAAAATAAAGGAGTTCTCAATTTTGTCTCTATGGTTTGTTTCCTCTTCAAGTAGCCCTAGGCACAGACTGTGGAAAAGCACTTTCATTGAGATGGGTTAACAAGCTTCTAAGAAATAACGAGTTTCCGAAATACCAGCAAATATTTTTTCACACAATCTTGATGATACTTGGTGGTAATGATCAGTACACAAATCCCACTTGGCTCCACAAATTTTGTTCTTCTAGGTTGAAGCGTTCGTCTACAGTAGCAGTTTTTATATTTAGGTTTCCCTCTGTTCTCTCCCATATAAATAGATGAATTTGGAACTCTAAATCCAACATGGTTTGTAGTAGCTCTTTGAAACTTGACAAAATAAAGGAGTTCTCAGTTTTGTCTCTATGGTTTGTTTCCTCTTCAAGTAGCCCTAGGCACAGACTGTGGTAAAGCACTTTCATTGACAGGGGTTGCCAAACTTCTAAAAATTTCGAGTTTCCGAAATAGCAGAAAATATTTTTTCACCCAATCTTGATGATACTTGTTGCTAAAGATCAGTACACAAATCCCACTTGGCTCACCAAATTTTGTTCTTCTAGGTTGAAGCGTTCGTCTACAGTAGCAGTTTTTATATTTAGGTTTCCCTCTGTTCTCTCCTATATAGAAAGATGAATTTGGAACTCTA
>NW_027516894.1:0-51695 GCF_048772815.1 Callospermophilus lateralis
AGTTCACTAAGCCCACTTGGCTGCAAAACTTTCACTCTTCTAGGTTCAAGCGTTCGTTTCCAGTAACAGTTTGAATTTTTAGGTTTCACTCTGTTTTCTGTTATATAGATAGATGTGTTTGAAACTCTAAATCAAACACGGTTTGTGCTAGCTCCGTGAAACTTGACAAAATGAAGTAGTTCTAAGTTCTATCTCTATGGTTTGTTTCCTCTTGAAGTACCCCATGCAGAGACTGGCGACGAACACTTTCGTTTGAGAGGGGTTGCCAAGCTTCCAAAAAACTACTAGTTTGCTGAAATCTCAGCAAACATTTTTTCACCAAATCTTGATGATACTTGGTGGTAATGATCAGTTCACTAAGCCCACTTGGCTGCCCAATTTTCACTCTTCTAGGTTCAAGCGTTCGTTTCCAGTAACACTTTGAAATTTTAGGTTTCACTCTGTTTTCTGCTATATAGATAGATGTGTTTGAAACTCTAAATTAAACACGGTTTGTGCTAGCTCCGTGAAACTTGACAAAATGAAGTAGTTCTAAGTTCTATCTCTATGGTTTGTTTCCTCTTGAAGTACCCCATGCAGAGACTGGCGAAGAACACTTTCATTTGAAAGGGGTTGCCAAGCTTCCAAAAAACTTCTCGTTTGCTGAAATCTCAGCAAACATTTTTTCACCAAATCTTGATGATACTTGGTGGTAATGATCAGTTCACTATGCCCACTTGGCTGCCCAATTTTCACTCTTCTAGGTTCAAGCGTTCGTTTCCAATAACACTTTGAATTTTTAGGTTTCACTCTGTTTTCTGTTATATAGATAGATGTGTTTGAAACTCTAAATCAAACACGGTTTGTGCTAGCTCCTTGAAACTTGACAAAATGAAGTAGTTCTAAGTTCTATCTCTATGGTTTGTTTCCTCTTGAAGTACCCCATGCAGAGACTGGCGAAAAACACTTTCGTTTGAAAGGGGTTGCCAAGCTTCCAAAAAACTACTAGTTTGCTGAAATCTCAGCAAACATTTTTTCACCAAATCTTGATGATACTTGGTGGTAATGATCATTTCACTAAGCCCACTTGGCTGCCCAACTTTCACTCTTCTAGGTTCAAGCGCTCGTTTCCAGTAACAGTTTGAATTTTTAGGTTTCACTCTGTTTTCTGTTATATAGATAGATGTGTTTGAAACACTAAATCAAACACGGTTTGTGCTAGCTCCGTGAAACTTGACAAAATGAAGTCGTTCTAAGTTCTATCTCTATGGTTTGTTTCCTCTTGAAGTACCCCATGCAGAGACTGGCGAAGAACACTTTCGTTTGAGAGGGGTTGCCAAGCTTCCAAAAAACTACTAGTTTGCTGAAATCTCAGCAAACATTTTTTAACCAAATCTTGATGATACTTGGTGGTAATGATCAGTTCACTAATCCCACTTGGCTGCCCAACTTTCACTCTTCTAGGTTCAAGCGTTCGTTTCCAGTAACAGTTTGAATTTTTAGGTTCCACTCTGTTTTCTGCTATATAGATAGATGTCTTTGAAACTCTAAATCAAACTTGGTTTGTGCTAGCTCCGTGAAACTTGACAAAATGAAGTAGTTCTAAGTTCTATCTCTATGGTTTGTTTCCTCTTGAAGTACCCCATGCAGAGACTGGCGAAGAACACTTTCGTTTGAAAGGGGTTGCCAAGCTTCCAAAAAACTACTCGTTTGCTGAAATCTCAGCAAACATTTTTTCACCAAATCTTGATGATACTTGGTGGTAATGATCAGTTCACTAAGCCCACTTGGCTGCCCAATTTTCACTCTTCTAGGTTCAAGCGTTCGTTTCCAGTAACACTTTGAAATTTTAGGTTTCACTCTGTTTTCTGCTATATAGATAGATGTGTTTGAAACTCTAAATTAAACACGGTTTGTGCTAGCTCCGTGAAACTTGACAAAATGAAGTAGTTCTAAGTTCTAACTCTATGGTTTGTTTCCTCTTGAAGTACCCCATGCAGAGACAGCCGAAGAACACTTTCGTTTGAAAGGGGTTGCCAAGCTTCCAAAAAACTTCTCGTTTGCTGAAATCTCAGCAAACATTTTTTCACCAAATCTTGATGATACTTGGTGGTAATGATCAGTTCACTAATCCCACTTGGCTGCCCAACTTTCACTCTTCTAGGTTCAAGCGTTCGTTTCCAGTAACAGTTTGAATTTTTAGGTTTCACTCTGTTTTCTGCTATATAGATAGATGTGTTTGAAACTCTAAATCAAACACGGTTTGTGCTAGCTCCTTGAAACTTGACAAAATGAAGTAGTTCTAAGTTCTATCTCTATGGTTTGTTTCCTCTTGAAGTACCCCATGCAGAGACTGGCGAAGAACACTTTCATTTGAAAGGGGTTGCCAAGCTTCCAAAAAACTACTCGTTTGCTGAAATCTCAGCAAACATTTTTTCACCAAATCTTGATGATACTTGGTGGTAATGATCAGTTCACTAAGCCCAATTGGCTGCCCAATTTTCACTCTTCTAGGTTCAAGCGTTCGTTTCCAGTAACACTTTGAATTTTTAGGTTTCACTCTGTTTTCTGCTATATAGATAGATGTGTTTGAATCTCTAAATCAAACACGGTTTGTGCTAGCTTCTTGAAACTTGACAAAATGAAGTAGTTCTAAGTTCTATATCTATGGTTTGTTTCCTCTTGAAGTACCCCATGCAGAGACTGGAGAAAAACACTTTCGTTTGAAAGGGGTTGCCAAGCTTCCAAAAAACTACTAGTTTGCTGAAATCTCAGCAAACATTTTTTCACAAAATCTTGATGATACTTGGTGGTAATGATCAGTTCACTAAGCCCACTTGGCTGCAAAACTTTCACTCTTCTAGGTTCAAGCGTTCGTTTCCAGTAACAGTTTGAATTTTTAGGTTTCACTCTGTTTTCTGTTATATAGATAGATGTGTTTGAAACTCTAAATCAAACACGGTTTGTGCTAGCTCCGTGAAACTTGACAAAATGAAGTAGTTCTAAGTTCTATCTGTATGGTTTGTTTCCTCTTGAAGTACCCCATGCAGAGACTGGCGAAGAACACTTTCGTTTGGGAGGGGTTGCCAAGCTTCCAAAAAACTACTAGTTTGCTGAAATCTCAGCAAACATTTTTTCACCAAATCTTGATGATACTTGGTGGTAATGATCAGTTCACTAAGCCCACTTGGCTGCCCAATTTTCACTCTTCTAGGTTCAAGCGTTCGTTTCCAGTAACACTTTGAAATTTTAGGTTTCACTCTGTTTTCTGCTATATAGATAGATGTGTTTGAAACTCTAAATTAAACACGGTTTGTGCTAGCTCCGTGAAACTTGACAAAATGAAGTAGTTCTAAGTTCTATCTCTATGGTTTGTTTCCTCTTGAAGTACCCCATGCAGAGACTGGCGAAGAACACTTTCATTTGAAAGGGGTTGCCAAGCTTCCAAAAAACTTCTCGTTTGCTGAAATCTCAGCAAACATTTTTTCACCAAATCTTGATGATACTTGGTGGTAATGATCAGTTCACTATGCCCACTTGGCTGCCCAATTTTCACTCTTCTAGGTTCAAGCGTTCGTTTCCAATAACACTTTGAATTTTTAGGTTTCACTCTGTTTTCTGTTATATAGATAGATGTGTTTGAAACTCTAAATCAAACACGGTTTGTGCTAGCTCCTTGAAACTTGACAAAATGAAGTAGTTCTAAGTTCTATCTCTATGGTTTGTTTCCTCTTGAAGTACCCCATGCAGAGACTGGCGAAAAACACTTTCGTTTGAAAGGGGTTGCCAAGCTTCCAAAAAACTACTAGTTTGCTGAAATCTCAGCAAACATTTTTTCACCAAATCTTGATGATACTTGGTGGTAATGATCATTTCACTAAGCCCACTTGGCTGCCCAACTTTCACTCTTCTAGGTTCAAGCGTTCGTTTCCAGTAACAGTTTGAATTTTTAGGTTTCACTCTGTTTTCTGTTATATAGATAGATGTGTTTGAAACACTAAATCAAACACGGTTTGTGCTAGCTCCGTGAAACTTGACAAAATGAAGTAGTTCTAAGTTCTATCTCTATGGTTTGTTTCCTCTTGAAGTACCCCATGCAGAGACTGGCGAAGAACACTTTCATTTGAAAGGGGTTGCCAAGCTTCCAAAAAACTACTCGTTTGCTGAAATCTCAGCAAACATTTTTTCACCAAATCTTGATGATACTTGGTGGTAATGATCAGTTCACTAAGCCCACTTGGCTGCCCAATTTTCACTCTTCTAGGTTCAAGCGTTCGTTTCCAGTAACACTTTGAATTTTTAGGTTTCACTCTGTTTTCTGCTATATAGATAGATGTGTTTGAAACTCTAAATCAAACACGGTTTGTGCTAGCTCCTTGAAACTTGACAAAATGAAGTAGTTCTAAGTTCTATCTATATGGTTTGTTTCCTCTTGAAGTACCCCATGCAGAGACTGGCGAAATACACTTTCGTTTGAAAGGGGTTGCCAAGCTTCCAAAAAACTACTAGTTTGCTGAAATCTCAGCAAACTTTTTTTCACCAAATCTTGATGATACTTGGTGGTAATGATCAGTTCACTAATCCCACTTGGCTGCCCAACTTTCACTCTTCTAGGTTCAAGCGTTCGTTTCCAGTAACAGTTTGAATTTTTAGGTTTCACTCTGTTTTCTGTTATATAGATAGATGTGTTTGAAACTCTAAATCAAACACGGTTTGTGCTAGCTCCTTGAAACTTGACAAAATGAAGTAGTTCTAAGTTCTATGTCTATGGTCTGTTTCCTATTGAAGTACCCCATGCAGAGACTGGCGAAGAACACTTTCGTTTGAGAGGGGTTGCCAAGCTTCCAAAAAACTACTCGTTTGCTGAAATCTCAGCAAACATTTTTTCACCAAATCTTGATGATACTTGGTGGTAATGATCAGTTCACTAAGCCCACTTGGCTGCCCAATTTTCACTCTTCTAGGTTCAAGCGTTCGTTTCCAGTAACACTTTGAAATTTTAGGTTTCACTCTGTTTTCTGCTATATAGATAGATGTGTTTGAAACTCTAAATTAAACACGGTTTGTGCTAGCTCCGTGAAACTTGACAAAATGAAGTAGTTCTAAGTTCTATCTCTATGGTTTGTTTCCTCTTGAAGTACCCCATGCAGAGACAGCCGAAGAACACTTTCGTTTGAAAGGGGTTGCCAAGCTTCCAAAAAACTTCTCGTTTGCTGAAATCTCAGCAAACATTTTTTCACCAAATCTTGATGATACTTGTTGGTAATGATCAGTTCACTAATCCCACTTGGCTGCCCAACTTTCACTCTTCTAGGTTCAAGCGTTCGTTTCCAGTAACAGTTTGAATTTTTAGGTTTCACTCTGTTTTCTGCTATATAGATAGATGTCTTTGAAACTCTAAATCAAACACGGTTTGTGCTAGCTCCGTGAAACTTGACAAAATGAAGTAGTTCTAAGTTCTATCTCTATGGTTTGTTTCCTCTTGAAGTACCCCATGAAGAGACTGGCAAAGAACACTTTCGTTTGAATGGGGTTGCCAAGCTTCCAAAAAACTACTCGTTTGCTGAAATCTCAGCAAACATTTTTTCACCAAATCTTGATGATACTTGGTGGTAATGATCAGTTCACTAAGCCCACTTGGCTGCCCAATTTTCACTCTTCTAGGTTCAAGCGTTCGTTTCCAGTAACACTTTGAAATTTTAGGTTTCACTCTGTTTTCTGCTATATAGATAGATGTGTTTGAAACTCTAAATCCAACACGGTTTGTGCTAGCTCCGTGAAACTTGACAAAATGAAGTAGTTCTAAGTTCTATCTCTATGGTTTGTTTCCTCTTGAAGTACCCCATGCAGAGACAG
Source organism: Callospermophilus lateralis (assembly GCF_048772815.1). Classification (NCBI taxonomy): domain Eukaryota; kingdom Metazoa; phylum Chordata; class Mammalia; order Rodentia; family Sciuridae; genus Callospermophilus; species Callospermophilus lateralis. Next base: position 5,836 of record NW_027516894.1, read on the forward strand.
CCGAAGAACACTTTCGTTTGAAAGGGGTTGCCAAGCTTCCAAAAAACTTCTCGTTTGCTGAAATCTCAGCAAACATTTTTTCACCAAATCTTGATGATACTTGGTGGTAATGATCAGTTCACTAATCCCACTTGGCTGCCCAACTTTCACTCTTCTAGGTTCAAGCGTTCGTTTCCAGTAACAGTTTGAATTTTTAGGTTTCACTCTGTTTTCTGCTATATAGATAGATGTCTTTGAAACTCTAAATCAAACACGGTTTGTGCTAGCTCCGTGAAACTTGACAAAATGAAGTAGTTCTAAGTTCTATCTCTATGGTTTGTTTCCTCTTGAAGTACCCCATGCAGAGACTGGCGAAGAACACTTTCGTTTGAAAGGGGTTGCCAAGCTTCCAAAAAACTACTCCTTTGCTGAAATCTCAGCAAACATTTTTTCACCAAATCTTGATGATACTTGGTGGTAATGATCAGTTCACTAAGCCCACTTGGCTGCCCAATTTTCACTCTTCTAGGTTCAAGCGTTCGTTTCCAGTAACACTTTGAAATTTTAGGTTTCACTCTGTTTTCTGCTATATAGATAGATGTGTTTGAAACTCTAAATCAAACACGGTTTGTGCTAGCTCCGTGAAACTTGACAAAATGAAGTAGTTCTAAGTTCTATCTCTATGGTTTGTTTCCTCTTGAAGTACCCCATGCAGAGACAGCCGAAGAACACTTTCGTTTGAAAGGGGTTGCCAAGCTTCCAAAAAACTTCTCGTTTGCTGAAATCTCAGCAAACATTTTTTCACCAAATCTTGATGATACTTGGTGGTAATGATCAGTTCACTATGCCCACTTGGCTGCCCAATTTTCACTCTTCTAGGTTCAAGCGTTCGTTTCCAATAACACTTTGAATTTTTAGGTTTCACTCTGTTTTCTGTTATATAGATAGATGTGTTTGAAACTCTAAATCAAACACGGTTTGTGCTAGCTCCTTGAAACTTGACAAAATGAAGTAGTTCTAAGTTCTATCTCTATGGTTTGTTTCCTCTTGAAGTACCCCATGCAGAGACTGGCGAAAAACACTTTCGTTTGAAAGGGGTTGCCAAGCTTCCAAAAAACTACTAGTTTGCTGAAATCTCAGCAAACATTTTTTCACCAAATCTTGATGATACTTGGTGGTAATGATCATTTCACTAAGCCCACTTGGCTGCCCAACTTTCACTCTTCTAGGTTCAAGCGTTCGTTTCCAGTAACAGTTTGAATTTTTAGGTTTCACTCTGTTTTCTGTTATATAGATAGATGTGTTTGAAACACTAAATCAAACACGGTTTGTGCTAGCTCCGTGAAACTTGACAAAATGAAGTAGTTCTAAGTTCTATCTCTATGGTTTGTTTCCTCTTGAAGTACCCCATGCAGAGACTGGCGAAGAACACTTTCATTTGAAAGGGGTTGCCAAGCTTCCAAAAAACTACTCGTTTGCTGAAATCTCAGCAAACATTTTTTCACCAAATCTTGATGATACTTGGTGGTAATGATCAGTTCACTAAGCCCACTTGGCTGCCCAATTTTCACTCTTCTAGGTTCAAGCGTTCGTTTCCAGTAACACTTTGAATTTTTAGGTTTCACTCTGTTGTCTGCTATATAGATAGATGTGTTTGAAACTCTAAATCAAACACGGTTTGTGCTAGCTCCTTGAAACTTGACAAAATGAAGTAGTTCTAAGTTCTATCTATATGGTTTGTTTCCTCTTGAAGTACCCCATGCAGAGACTGGCGAAATACACTTTCGTTTGAAAGGGGTTGCCAAGCTTCCAAAAAACTACTAGTTTGCTGAAATCTCAGCAAACTTTTTTTCACCAAATCTTGATGATACTTGGTGGTAATGATCAGTTCACTAATCCCACTTGGCTGCCCAACTTTCACTCTTCTAGGTTCAAGCGTTCGTTTCCAGTAACAGTTTGAATTTTTAGGTTTCACTCTGTTTTCTGTTATATAGATAGATGTGTTTGAAACTCTAAATCAAACACGGTTTGTGCTAGCTCCTTGAAACTTGACAAAATGAAGTAGTTCTAAGTTCTATGTCTATGGTCTGTTTCCTATTGAAGTACCCCATGCAGAGACTGGCGAAGAACACTTTCGTTTGAGAGGGGTTGCCAAGCTTCCAAAAAACTACTCGTTTGCTGAAATCTCAGCAAACATTTTTTCACCAAATCTTGATGATACTTGGTGGTAATGATCAGTTCACTAAGCCCACTTGGCTGCCCAATTTTCACTCTTCTAGGTTCAAGCGTTCGTTTCCAGTAACACTTTGAAATTTTAGGTTTCACTCTGTTTTCTGCTATATAGATAGATGTGTTTGAAACTCTAAATCCAACACGGTTTGTGCTAGCTCCGTGAAACTTGACAAAATGAAGTAGTTCTAAGTTCTATCTCTATGGTTTGTTTCCTCTTGAAGTACCCCATGCAGAGACAGCCGAAGAACACTTTCGTTTGAAAGGGGTTGCCAAGCTTCCAAAAAACTTCTCGTTTGCTGAAATCTCAGCAAACATTTTTTCACCAAATCTTGATGATACTTGGTGGTAATGATCAGTTCACTAATCCCACTTGGCTGCCCAACTTTCACTCTTCTAGGTTCAAGCGTTCGTTTCCAGTAACAGTTTGAATTTTTAGGTTTCACTCTGTTTTCTGCTATATAGATAGATGTCTTTGAAACTCTAAATCAAACACGGTTTGTGCTAGCTCCGTGAAACTTGACAAAATGAAGTAGTTCTAAGTTCTATCTCTATGGTTTGTTTCCTCTTGAAGTACCCCATGCAGAGACTGGCGAAGAACACTTTCGTTTGAAAGGGGTTGCCAAGCTTCCAAAAAACTACTCCTTTGCTGAAATCTCAGCAAACATTTTTTCACCAAATCTTGATGATACTTGGTGGTAATGATCAGTTCACTAAGCCCACTTGGCTGCCCAATTTTCACTCTTCTAGGTTCAAGCGTTCGTTTCCAGTAACACTTTGAAATTTTAGGTTTCACTCTGTTTTCTGCTATATAGATAGATGTGTTTGAAACTCTAAATCAAACACGGTTTGTGCTAGCTCCGTGAAACTTGACAAAATGAAGTAGTTCTAAGTTCTATCTCTATGGTTTGTTTCCTCTTGAAGTACCCCATGCAGAGACAGCCGAAGAACACTTTCGTTTGAAAGGGGTTGCCAAGCTTCCAAAAAACTTCTCGTTTGCTGAAATCTCAGCAAACATTTTTTCACCAAATCTTGATGATACTTGGTGGTAATGATCAGTTCACTATGCCCACTTGGCTGCCCAATTTTCACTCTTCTAGGTTCAAGCGTTCGTTTCCAATAACACTTTGAATTTTTAGGTTTCACTCTGTTTTCTGTTATATAGATAGATGTGTTTGAAACTCTAAATCAAACACGGTTTGTGCTAGCTCCTTGAAACTTGACAAAATGAAGTAGTTCTAAGTTCTATCTCTATGGTTTGTTTCCTCTTGAAGTACCCCATGCAGAGACTGGCGAAAAACACTTTCGTTTGAAAGGGGTTGCCAAGCTTCCAAAAAACTACTAGTTTGCTGAAATCTCAGCAAACATTTTTTCACCAAATCTTGATGATACTTGGTGGTAATGATCATTTCACTAAGCCCACTTGGCTGCCCAACTTTCACTCTTCTAGGTTCAAGCGTTCGTTTCCAGTAACAGTTTGAATTTTTAGGTTTCACTCTGTTTTCTGTTATATAGATAGATGTGTTTGAAACACTAAATCAAACACGGTTTGTGCTAGCTCCGTGAAACTTGACAAAATGAAGTAGTTCTAAGTTCTATCTCTATGGTTTGTTTCCTCTTGAAGTACCCCATGCAGAGACTGGCGAAGAACACTTTCATTTGAAAGGGGTTGCCAAGCTTCCAAAAAACTACTCGTTTGCTGAAATCTCAGCAAACATTTTTTCACCAAATCTTGATGATACTTGGTGGTAATGATCAGTTCACTAAGCCCACTTGGCTGCCCAATTTTCACTCTTCTAGGTTCAAGCGTTCGTTTCCAGTAACACTTTGAATTTTTAGGTTTCACTCTGTTTTCTGCTATATAGATAGATGTGTTTGAAACTCTAAATCAAACACGGTTTGTGCTAGCTCCTTGAAACTTGACAAAATGAAGTAGTTCTAAGTTCTATCTATATGGTTTGTTTCCTCTTGAAGTACCCCATGCAGAGACTGGCGAAATACACTTTCGTTTGAAAGGGGTTGCCAAGCTTCCAAAAAACTACTAGTTTGCTGAAATCTCAGCAAACTTTTTTTCACCAAATCTTGATGATACTTGGTGGTAATGATCAGTTCACTAATCCCACTTGGCTGCCCAACTTTCACTCTTCTAGGTTCAAGCGTTCGTTTCCAGTAACAGTTTGAATTTTTAGGTTTCACTCTGTTTTCTGTTATATAGATAGATGTGTTTGAAACTCTAAATCAAACACGGTTTGTGCTAGCTCCTTGAAACTTGACAAAATGAAGTAGTTCTAAGTTCTATGTCTATGGTCTGTTTCCTATTGAAGTACCCCATGCAGAGACTGGCGAAGAACACTTTCGTTTGAGAGGGGTTGCCAAGCTTCCAAAAAACTACTCGTTTGCTGAAATCTCAGCAAACATTTTTTCACCAAATCTTGATGATACTTGGTGGTAATGATCAGTTCACTAAGCCCACTTGGCTGCCCAATTTTCACTCTTCTAGGTTCAAGCGTTCGTTTCCAGTAACACTTTGAAATTTTAGGTTTCACTCTGTTTTCTGCTATATAGATAGATGTGTTTGAAACTCTAAATTAAACACGGTTTGTGCTAGCTCCGTGAAACTTGACAAAATGAAGTAGTTCTAAGTTCTATCTCTATGGTTTGTTTCCTCTTGAAGTACCCCATGCAGAGACAGCCGAAGAACACTTTCGTTTGAAAGGGGTTGCCAAGCTTCCAAAAAACTTCTCGTTTGCTGAAATCTCAGCAAACATTTTTTCACCAAATCTTGATGATACTTGTTGGTAATGATCAGTTCACTAATCCCACTTGGCTGCCCAACTTTCACTCTTCTAGGTTCAAGCGTTCGTTTCCAGTAACAGTTTGAATTTTTAGGTTTCACTCTGTTTTCTGCTATATAGATAGATGTCTTTGAAACTCTAAATCAAACACGGTTTGTGCTAGCTCCATGAAACTTGACAAAATGAAGTAGTTCTAAGTTCTATCTCTATGGTTTGTTTAATCTTGAAGTACCCCATGAAGAGACTGGCAAAGAACACTTTCGTTTGAATGGGGTTGCCAAGCTTCCAAAAAACTACTCGTTTGCTGAAATCTCAGCAAACATTTTTTCACCAAATCTTGATGATACTTGGTGGTAATGATCAGTTCACTAAGCCCACTTGGCTGCCCAATTTTCACTCTTCTAGGTTCAAGCGTTCGTTTCCAGTAACACTTTGAAATTTTAGGTTTCACTCTGTTTTCTGCTATATAGATAGATGTGTTTGAAACTCTAAATCCAACACGGTTTGTGCTAGCTCCGTGAAACTTGACAAAATGAAGTAGTTCTAAGTTCTATCTCTATGGTTTGTTTCCTCTTGAAGTACCCCATGCAGAGACAGCCGAAGAACACTTTCGTTTGAAAGGGGTTGCCAAGCTTCCAAAAAACTTCTCGTTTGCTGAAATCTCAGCAAACATTTTTTCACCAAATCTTGATGATACTTGGTGGTAATGATCAGTTCACTAATCCCACTTGGCTGCCCAACTTTCACTCTTCTAGGTTCAAGCGTTCGTTTCCAGTAACAGTTTGAATTTTTAGGTTTCACTCTGTTTTCTGCTATATAGATAGATGTCTTTGAAACTCTAAATCAAACACGGTTTGTGCTAGCTCCGTGAAACTTGACAAAATGAAGTAGTTCTAAGTTCTATCTCTATGGTTTGTTTCCTCTTGAAGTACCCCATGCAGAGACTGGCGAAGAACACTTTCGTTTGAAAGGGGTTGCCAAGCTTCCAAAAAACTACTCCTTTGCTGAAATCTCAGCAAACATTTTTTCACCAAATCTTGATGATACTTGGTGGTAATGATCAGTTCACTAAGCCCACTTGGCTGCCCAATTTTCACTCTTCTAGGTTCAAGCGTTCGTTTCCAGTAACACTTTGAAATTTTAGGTTTCACTCTGTTTTCTGCTATATAGATAGATGTGTTTGAAACTCTAAATCAAACACGGTTTGTGCTAGCTCCGTGAAACTTGACAAAATGAAGTAGTTCTAAGTTCTATCTCTATGGTTTGTTTCCTCTTGAAGTACCCCATGCAGAGACAGCCGAAGAACACTTTCGTTTGAAAGGGGTTGCCAAGCTTCCAAAAAACTTCTCGTTTGCTGAAATCTCAGCAAACATTTTTTCACCAAATCTTGATGATACTTGGTGGTAATGATCAGTTCACTAAGCCCACATGGCTGCCCAATTTTCACTCTTCTAGGTTCAAGCGTTCGTTTCCAGTAACACTTTGAATTTTTAGGTTTCACTCTGTTTTCTGTTATATAGATAGATGTGTTTGAAACTCTAAATCAAACACGGTTTGTGCTAGCTCCTTGAAACTTGACAAAATGAAGTAGTTCTAAGTTCTATCTATATGGTTTGTTTCCTCTTGAAGTACCCCATGCAGAGACTGGCGAAAAACACTTTCGTTTGAAAGGGGTTGCCAAGCTTCCAAAAAACTACTAGTTTGCTGAAATCTCAGCAAACATTTTTTCACCAAATCTTGATGATACTTGGTGGTAATGATCAGTTCACGAAGCCCACTTGGCTGCCCAACTTTCACTCTTCTAGGTTCAAGCGTTCCTTTCCAGTAACAGTTTGAATTTTTAGGTTTCACTCTGTTTTCTGTTATATAGATAGATGTGTTTGAAACTCTAAATCAAACACGGTTTGTGCCAGCTCCGTGAAACTTGACAAAATGAAGTAGTTCTCAGTTCTATCTCTATGGTTTGTCTCCTCTTGAAGTACCCCATGCAGAGACTGGCGAAGAACACTTTCGTTTGAAAGGGGTTGCCAAGCTTCCAAAAAACTACTAGTTTGCTGAAATCTCAGCAAACATTTTTTCACCAAATCTTGATGATACTTGGTGGTAATGATCAGTTCACTAAGCCCACTTGGCTGCCCAATTTTCACTCTTCTAGGTTCAAGCGTTCGTTTCCAGTAACACTTTGAAATTTTAGGTTTCACTCTGTTTTCTGCTATATAGATAGATGTGTTTGAAACTCTAAATCAAACACGGTTTGTGCTAGCTCCGTGAAACTTGACAAAATGAAGTAGTTCTAAGTTCTATCTCTATGGTTTGTTTCCTCTTGAAGTACCCCATGCAGAGACTGGCGAAGAACACTTTCATTTGAAAGGGGTTGCCAAGCTTCCAAAAAACTACTCGTTTGCTGAAATCTCAGCAAACATTTTTTCACCAAATCTTGATGATACTTGGTGGTAATGATCAGTTCACTAAGCCCACTTGGCTGCCCAATTTTCACTCTTCTAGGTTCAAGCGTTCGTTTCCAGTAACACTTTGAATTTTTAGGTTACACTCTGTTTTCTGCTATATAGATAGATGTGTTTGAAACTCTAAATCAAACACGGTTTGTGCTAGCTCCTTGAAACTTGACAAAATGAAGTAGTTCTAAGTTCTATCTCTATGGTTTGTTTCCTCTTGAAGTACCCAATGCAGAGACTGGCGAAAAACACTTTCGTTTGAAAGGGGTTGCCAAGCTTCCAAAAAACTACTAGTTTGCTGAAATCTCAGCACACATTTTTTCACCAAATCTTGATGATACTTGGTGGTAATGATCAGTTCACGAAGCCCACTTGGCTGCCCAACTTTCACTCTTCTAGGTTCAAGCGTTCGTTTCCAGTAACAGTTTGAATTTTTAGGTTTCACTCTGTTTTCTGTTATATAGATAGATGTGTTTGAAACTCTAAATCAAACACGGTTTGTGTTAGCTCCGTGAAACTTGACAAAATGAAGTAGTTCTAAGTTCTATCTCTATGGTTTGTTTCCTCTTGAAGTACCCTATGCAGAGACTGGCGAAGAACACTTTCGTTTGAGAGGGGTTGCCAAGCTTCCAAAAAACTACTAGTTTGCTGAAATCTCAGCAAACATTTTTTCACCAAATCTTGATGATACTTGGTGGTAATGATCAGTTCACTAATCCCACTTGGCTGCCCAACTTTCACTCTTCTAGGTTCAAGCGTTCGTTTCCAGTAACAGTTTGAATTTTTAGGTTTCACTCTGTTTTCTGCTATATAGATAGATGTCTTTGAAACTCTAAATCAAACACGGTTTGTGCTAGCTCCGTGAAACTTGACAAAATGAAGTAGTTCTAAGTTCTATCTCTATGGTTTGTTTCCTCTTGAAGTACCCCATGCAGAGACTGGCGAAGAACACTTTCGTTTGAAAGAGGTTGCCAAGCTTCCAAAAAACTACTGGTTTGCTGAAATCTCAGCAAACATTTTTTCACCAAATCTTGATGATACTTGGTGGTAATGATCAGTTCACTAAGCCCACTTGGCTGCCCAATTTTCACTCTTCTAGGTTCAAGCGTTCGTTTCGAGTAACACTTTGAAATTTTAGGTTTCACTCTGTTTTCTGCTATATAGATAGATGTGTTTGAAACTCTAAATCAAACACGGTTTGTGCTAGCTCCGTGAAACTTGACAAAATGAAGTAGTTCTAAGTTCTATATCTATGGTTTGTTTCCTCTTGAAGTACCCCATGCAGAGACAGCCGAAGAACACTTTCGTTTGAAAGGGGTTGCCAAGCTTCCAAAAAACTACTAGTTTGCTGAAATCTCAGCAAACATTTTTTCACCAAATCTTGATGATACTTGGTGGTAATGATCAGTTCACTAAGCCCACTTGGCTGCCCAATTTTCACTCTTCTAGGTTCAAGCGTTCGTTTCCAGTAACACTTTGAATTTTTAGGTTTCACTCTGTTTTCTGCTATATAGATAGATGTGTTTGAAACTCTAAATCAAACACGGTTTGTGCTAGCTCCGTGAAACTTGACAAAATGAAGTAGTTCTAAGTTCTATCTCTATGGTTTGTTTCCTCTTGAAGTACCCCATGCAGAGACTGGCGAAGAACACTTTCATTTGAAAGGGGTTGCCAAGCTTCCAAAAAACTACTCGTTTGCTGAAATCTCAGCAAACATTTTTTCACCAAATCTTGATGATACTTGGTGGTAATGATCAGTTCACTAAGCCCACTTGGCTGCCAAATTTTCACTCTTCTAGGTTCAAGCGTTAGTTTCCAGTAACACTTTGAATTTTTAGGTTACACTCTGTTTTCTGCTATATAGATAGATGTGTTTGAAACTCTAAATCAAACACGGTTTGTGCTAGCTCCTTGAAACTTGACAAAATGAAGTAGTTCTAAGTTCTATCTCTATGGTTTGTTTCCTCTTGAAGTACCCGATGCAGAGACTGGCGAAAAACACTTTCGTTTGAAAGGGGTTGCCAAGCTTCCAAAAAACTACTAGTTTGCTGAAATCTCAGCAAACATTTTTTCACCAAATCTTGATGATACTTGGTGGTAATGATCAGTTCACGAAGCCCACTTGGCTGCCCAACTTTCACTCTTCTAGGTTCAAGCGTTCGTTTCCAGTAACAGTTTGAATTTTTAGGTTTCACTCTGTTTTCTGTTATATAGATAGATGTGTTTGAAACTCTAAATCAAACACGGTTTGTGTTAGCTCCGTGAAACTTGACAAAATGAAGTAGTTCTAAGTTCTATCTCTATGGTTTGTTTGCTCTTGAAGTACCCTATGCAGAGACTGGCGAAGAACACTTTCGTTTGAGAGGGGTTGCCAAGCTTCCAAAAAACTACTAGTTTGCTGAAATCTCAGCAAACATTTTTTCACCAAATCTTGATGATACTTGGTGGTAATGATCAGTTCACTAATCCCACTTGGCTGCCCAACTTTCACTCTTCTAGGTTCAAGCGTTCGTTTCCAGTAACAGTTTGAATTTTTAGGTTTCACTCTGTTTTCTGCTATATAGATAGATGTCTTTGAAACTCTAAATCAAACACGGCTTGTGCTAGCTCCGTGAAACTTGACAAAATGAAGTAGTTCTAAGTTCTATCTCTATGGTTTGTTTCCTCTTGAAGTACCCCATGCAGAGACAGCCGAAGAACACTTTCGTTTGAAAGGGGTTGCCAAGCTTCCAAAAAACTACTAGTTTGCTGAAATCTCAGCAAACATTTTTTCACCAAATCTTGATGATACTTGGTGGTAATGATCAGTTCACTAAGCCCACTTGGCTGCCCAATTTTCACTCTTCTAGGTTCAAGCGTTCGTTTCCAGTAACACTTTGAATTTTTAGGTTTCACTCTGTTTTCTGCTATATAGATAGATGTGTTTGAAACTCTAAATCAAACACGGTTTGTGCTAGCTCCGTGAAACTTGACAAAATGAAGTAGTTCTAAGTTCTATCTCTATGGTTTGTTTCCTCTTGAAGTACCCCATGCAGAGACTGGCGAAGAACACTTTCATTTGAAAGGGGTTGCCAAGCTTCCAAAAAACTACTCGTTTGCTGAAATCTCAGCAAACATTTTTTCACCAAATCTTGATGATACTTGGTGGTAATGATCAGTTCACTAAGCCCACTTGGCTGCCAAATTTTCACTCTTCTAGGTTCAAGCGTTAGTTTCCAGTAACACTTTGAATTTTTAGGTTACACTCTGTTTTCTGCTATATAGATAGATGTGTTTGAAACTCTAAATCAAACACGGTTTGTGCTAGCTCCTTGAAACTTGACAAAATGAAGTAGTTCTAAGTTCTATCTCTATGGTTTGTTTCCTCTTGAAGTACCCGATGCAGAGACTGGCGAAAAACACTTTCGTTTGAAAGGGGTTGCCAAGCTTCCAAAAAACTACTAGTTTGCTGAAATCTCAGCAAACATTTTTTCACCAAATCTTGATGATACTTGGTGGTAATGATCAGTTCACGAAGCCCACTTGGCTGCCCAACTTTCACTCTTCTAGGTTCAAGCGTTCGTTTCCAGTAACAGTTTGAATTTTTAGGTTTCACTCTGTTTTCTGTTATATAGATAGATGTGTTTGAAACTCTAAATCAAACACGGTTTGTGTTAGCTCCGTGAAACTTGACAAAATGAAGTAGTTCTAAGTTCTATCTCTATGGTTTGTTTCCTCTTGAAGTACCCTATGCAGAGACTGGCGAAGAACACTTTCGTTTGAGAGGGGTTGCCAAGCTTCCAAAAAACTACTAGTTTGCTGAAATCTCAGCAAACATTTTTTCACCAAATCTTGATGATACTTGGTGGTAATGATCAGTTCACTAATCCCACTTGGCTGCCCAACTTTCACTCTTCTAGGTTCAAGCGTTCGTTTCCAGTAACAGTTTGAATTTTTAGGTTTCACTCTGTTTTCTGCTATATAGATAGATGTCTTTGAAACTCTAAATCAAACACGGCTTGTGCTAGCTCCGTGAAACTTGACAAAATGAAGTAGTTCTAAGTTCTATCTCTATGGTTTGTTTCCTCTTGAAGTACCCCATGCAGAGACTGGCGAAGAACACTTTCGTTTGAAAGGTGTTGCCAAGCTTCCAAAAAACTACTAGTTTGCTGAAATCTCAGCAAACATTTTTTCACCAAATCTTGATGATACTTGGTGGTAATGATCAGTTCACTAATCCCACTTGGCTTCCCAACTTTCACTCTTCTAGGTTCAAGCGTTCGTTTCCAGTAACAGTTTGAATTTTTAGGTTTCACTCTGTTTTCTGCTATATAGATAGATGTGTTTGAAACTCTAAATAAAACACGGTTTGTGCTAGCTCCTTGAAACTTGACCAAATGAAGTAGTTCTAAGTTCTATCTCTATGGTTTGTTTCCTCTTGAAGTACCCCATGCAGAGACTGGCGAAAAACACTTTCATCTGAAAGGGGTTGCCAAGCTTCCAAAAAACTACTCGTTTGCTGAAATCTCAGCAAACATTTATTCACCAAATCTTGATTATACTTGGTGGTAATGATCAGTTCACTAAGCCCACTTGGCTGCCCAACTTTCACTCTTCTAGGTTCAAGAGTTCGTTTCCAGTAACAGTTTGAATTTTTAGGTTTCACTCTGTTTTCTGTTAATAGATAGATGTGTTTGAAACTCTAAATCAAACACGGTTTGTGCTAGCTCCGTGAAACTTGACAAAATGAAGTAGTTCTAAGTTCTATCTCTATGGTTTGTTTCCTCTTGAAGTACCCCATGCAGAGACTGGCGAAGAACACTTTCGTTTGAAAGGGGTTGCCAAGCTACCAAAAAACTACTAGTTTGCTGAAATCTCAGCAAACATTTTTTCACCAAATCTTGATGATACTTGGTGGTAATGATCAGTTCACTAAGCCCACTTGGCTGCCCAATTTTCACTCTTCTAGGTTCAAGCGTTCGTTTCCAGTAACAGTTTGAATTTTTAGGTTTCACTCTGTTTTCTGCTATATAGATAGATGTGTTTGAAACTCTAAATCAAACACGGTTTGTGCTAGCTCCTTGAAACTTGAGCAAATGAAGTAGTTCTAAGTTCTATCTCTATGGTTTGTTTCCTCGTGAAGTACCCCATGCAGAGACTGGCGAAAAACACTTTCATTTGAAAGGGGTTGCCAAGCTTCCAAAAAACTACTAGTTTCCTGAAATCTCAGCAAACATTTTTTCACCAAATCTTGATGATACTTGGTGGTAATGATCAGTTCACTAATCCCACTTGGCTGCCCAACTTTCACTCTTCTAGGTTCAAGCGTTCGTTTCCAGTAACAGTTTGAATTTTTAGGTTTCACTCTGTTTTCTGCTATATAGATAGATGTGTTTGAAACTCTAAATCAAACACGGTTTGTGCTAGCTCCGTGAAACTTGACAAAATGAAGTAGTTCTAAGTTCTATCTCTATGGTTTGTTTCCTCTTGAAGTACCCCATGCAGAGACTGGCTAAGAACACTTTCGTTTGAAAGGGGTTGCCAAGCTTCCAAAAAACTACTAGTTTGCTGAAATCTCAGCAAACATTTTTTCACCAAATCTTGATGATACTTGGTGGTAATGATCAAATCACTAAGCCCACTTGGCTGCCCAATTTTCACTCTTCTAGGTTCAAGCGTTCGTTTCCAGTAACACTTTGAAATTTTAGGTTTCACTCTGTTTTCTGCTATATAGATAGATGTGTTTGAAACTCTAAATCAAACACGGTTTGTGCTAGCTCCGTGAAACTTGACAAAATGAAGTAGTTCTAAGTTCTATATCTATGGTTTGTTTCCTCTTGAAGTACCCCATGCAGAGACTGGCGAAAAACACTTTCGTTTGAAAGGGGTTGCCAAGCTTCCAAAAAACTTCTCGTTTGCTGAAATCTCAGCAAACATTTTTTCACCAAATCTTGATGATACTTGGTGGTAATGATCAGTTCACTAAGCCCACTTGGCTGCCCAATTTTCACTCTTCTAGGTTCAAGCGTTCGTTTCCAGTAACACTTTGAATTTTTAGGTTTCACTCTGTTTTCTGTTATATAGATAGATGTGTTTGAAACTCTAAATCAAACACGGTTTGTGCTAGCTCCTTGAAACTTGACAAAATGAAGTAGTTCTAGTTCTATCTCTATGGTTTGTTTCCTCTTGAAGTACCCCATGCAGAGACTGGCGAAAAACACTTTCGTTTGAAAGGGGTTGCCAAGCTTCCAAAAAACTGCTAGTTTGCTGAAATCTCAGCAAACATTTTTTCACCAAATCTTGATGATACTTGGTGGTAATGATCAGTTCACTAAGCCCACTTGGCTGCCCAACTTTCACTCTTCTAGGTTCAAGCGTTCGTTTCCAGTAACAGTTTGAATTTTTAGGTTTCACTCTGTTTTCTGTTATATAGATAGATGTGTTTGAAACTCTAAATCAAACACGGTTTGTGCTAGCTCCGTGAAACATGACAAAATGAAGTAGTTCTAAGTTCTATTTCTATGGTTTGTTTCCTCTTGAAGTACCCCATGCAGAGACTGGCGAATAACACTTTCGTTTGAAAGGGGTTGCCAAGCTTCCAAAAAACTACTCGTTTGCTGAAATCTCAGCAAACATTTTTTCACCAAATCTTGATGATACTTGGTGGTAATGATCAGTTCACTAAGCCCACTTGGCTGCCCAATTTTCACTCTTCTAGGTTCAAGCGTTCGTTTCCAGTAACAGTTTGAAATTTTAGGTTTCACTCTGTTTTCTGCTATATAGATAGATGTGTTTGAAACTCTAAATCAAACACGGTTTGTGCTAGCTCCGTGAAACTTGACAAAATGAAGTAGTTCTAAGTTCTATCTCTATGTTTTGTTTCCTCTTGAAGTACCCCATGCAGAGACTGGCGAAAAACACTTTCGTTTGAAAGGGGTTGCCACGCTTCCAAAAAACTACTAGTTTGCTGAAATCTCAGCAAACATTTTTTCACCAAATCTTGATGATACTTGGTGGTAATGATCAGTTCACTAATCCCACTTGGCTGCCCAACTTTCACTCTTCTAGGTTCAAGCTTTCGTTTCCAGTAACACTTTGAATTTTTAGGTTTCACTCTGTTTTCTGTTATATAGATAGATGTGTTTGAAACTCTAAATCAAACACGGTTTGTGCTAGCTCCTTGAAACTTGAAAAAATGAAGTAGTTCTAAGTTCTATCTCTATGGTTTGTTTCCTCTTGAAGTACCCTATGCAGAGACTGGCGAAAAACACTTTCGTTTTAAAGGGGTTGCCAAGCTTCCAAAAAACTACTAGTTTGCTGAAATCTCAGCAAACATTTTTTCACCAAATCTTGATGATACTTGGTGGTAATGATCAGTTCACTAATCCCACTTGGCTGCCCAACTTTCACTCTTCTAGGTTCAAGCGTTCGTTTCCAGTAACAGTTTGAATTTTTTGGTTTCACTCTGTTTTCTGCTATATAGATAGATGTCTTTGAAACTCTAAATCAAACACGGTTTGTGCTAGCTCCGTGAAACTTGACAAAATGAAGTAGTTCTAAGTTCTATCTCTATGGTTTGTTTCCTCTTGAAGTACCCCATGCAGAGACTGGCGAAGAACACTTTCGTTTGAAAGGGGTTGCCAAGCTTCCAAAAAACTTCTCGTTTGCTGTAATCTCAGCAAACATTTTTTCACCAAATCTTGATGATACTTGGTGGTAATGATCAGTTCACTAAGCCCACTTGGCTGCCCAATTTTCACTCTTCTAGGTTCAAGCGTTCGTTTCCAGTAACACTTTGAATTTTTAGGTTTCACTCTGTTTTCTGTTATATAGATAGATGTGTTTGAAACTCTAAATCAAACACGGTTTGTGTTAGCTCCGTGAAACTTGACAAAATGAAGTAGTTCTAAGTTCTATCTCTATGGTTTGTTTCCTCTTGAAGTACCCCATGCAGAGACTGGCGAAGAACACTTTCGTTTGAGAGGGGTTGCCAAGCTTCCAAAAAACTACTAGTTTGCTGAAATCTCAGCAAACATTTTTTCACCAAATCTTGATGATACTTGGTGGTAATGATCAGTTCACTAATCCCACTTGGCTGCCCAACTTTCACTCTTCTGGGTTCAAGCGTTCGTTTCCAGTAACAGTTTGAATTTTTAGGTTTCACTCTGTTTTCTGCTATATAGATAGATGTCTTTGAAACTCTAAATCAAACACGGTTTGTGCTAGCTCCGTGAAACTTGACAAAATGAAGTAGTTCTAAGTTCTATCTCTATGGTTTGTTTCCTCTTGAAGTACCCCATGCAGAGACTGGCGAAGAACACTTTCGTTTGAAAGAGGTTGCCAAGCTTCCAAAAAACTACTGGTTTGCTGAAATCTCAGCAAACATTTTTTCACCAAATCTTGATGATACTTGGTGGTAATGATCAGTTCACTAAGCCCACTTGGCTGCCCAATTTTCACTCTTCTAGGTTCAAGCGTTCGTTTCCAGTAACACTTTGAAATTTTAGGTTTCACTCTGTTTTCTGCTATATAGATAGATGTCTTTGAAACTCTAAATCAAACACGGTTTGTGCTAGCTCCGTGAAACTTGACAAAATAAAGTAGTTGTAAGTTCTATCTCTATGGTTTGTTTCCTCTTGAAGTACCCCATGCAGAGACAGCCGAAGAACACTTTCGTTTGAAAGGGGTTGCCAAGCTTCCAAAAAACTTCTCGTTTGCTGAAATCTCAGCAAACATTTTTTCACCAAATCTTGATGATACTTGGTGGTAATGATCAGTTCACTAAGCCCACTTGGCTGCCCAATTTTCACTCTTCTAGGTTCAAGCGGTCGTTTCCAGTAACACTTTGAATTTTTAGGTTTCACTCTGTTTTCTGTTATATAGATAGATGTGTTTGAAACTCTAAATCAAACACGGTTTGTGCTAGCTCCTTGAAACTTGACAAAATGAAGTAGTTCTAAGTTCTATCTCTATGGTTTGTTTCCTCTTGAAGTACCCCATGCAGAGACTGGCGAAAAACACTTTCGTTTGAAAGGGGTTGCCAAGCTTCCAAAAAACTGCTAGTTTGCTGAAATCTCAGCAAACATTTTTTCACCAAATCTTGATGATACTTGGTGGTAATGATCAGTTCACTAAGCCCACTTGGCTGCCCAACTTTCACTCTTCTAGGTTCAAGCGTTCGTTTCCAGTAACAGTTTGAATTTTTAGGTTTCACTCTGTTTTCTGCTATATAGATAGATGTCTTTGAAACTCTAAATCAAACACGGCTTGTGCTAGCTCCGTGAAACTTGACAAAATGAAGTAGTTCTAAGTTCTATCTCTATGGTTTGTTTCCTCTTGAAGTAGCCCATGCAGAGACTGGCGAAGAACACTTTCGTTTGAAAGAGGTTGCCAAGCTTCCAAAAAACTACTGGTTTGCTGAAATCTCAGCAAACATTTTTTCACCAAATCTTGATGATACTTGGTGGTAATGATCAGGTCACTAAGCCCACTTGGCTGCCCAATTTTCACTCTTCTAGGTTCAAGCGTTTGTTTCCAGTAACACTTTGAAATTTTAGGTTTCACTCTGTTTTCTGCTATATAGATAGATGTGTTTGAAACTCTAAATCAAACACGGTTTGTGCTAGCTCGGTGAAACTTGACAAAATGAAGTAGTTCTAATTTCTATCTCTATGGTTTGTTTCCTCTTGAAGTACCCCATGCAGAGACAGCCGAAGAACACTTTCATTTGAAAGGGGTTGCCAAGCTTCCAAAAAACTTCTCGTTTGCTGAAATCTCAGCAAACATTTTTTCACCAAAACTTGATGATACTTGGTGGTAATGATCAGTTCACTAAGCCCACTTGGCTGCCCAATTTTCACTCTTCTAGGTTCAAGCGTTCGTTTCCAGTAACACTTTGAATTTTTAGGTTTCACTCTGTTTTCTGTTATATAGATAGATGTGTTTGAAACTCTAAATCAAACACGGTTTGTGCTAGCTCCTTGAAACTTGACAAAATGAAGTAGTTCTAAGTTCTATCTCTATGGTTTGTTTCCTCTTGAAGTACCCCATGCAGAGACTGGCGAAAAACACTTTCGTTTGAAAGGGGTTGCCAAGCTTCCAAAAAACTGCTAGTTTGCTGAAATCTCAGCAAACATTTTTTCACCAAATCTTGATGATACTTGGTGGTAATGATCAGTTCACTAAGCCCACTTGGCTGCCCAACTTTCACTCTTCTAGGTTCAAGCGTTCGTTTCCAGTAACAGTTTGAATTTTTAGGTTTCACTCTGTTTTCTGCTATATAGATAGATGTCTTTGAAACTCTAAATCAAACACGGCTTGTGCTAGCTCCGTGAAACTTGACAAAATGAAGTAGTTCTAAGTTCTATCTCTATGGTTTGTTTCCTCTTGAAGTAGCCCATGCAGAGACTGGCGAAGAACACTTTCGTTTGAAAGAGGTTGCCAAGCTTCCAAAAAACTACTGGTTTGCTGAAATCTCAGCAAACATTTTTTCACCAAATCTTGATGATACTTGGTGGTAATGATCAGGTCACTAAGCCCACTTGGCTGCCCAATTTTCACTCTTCTAGGTTCAAGCGTTTGTTTCCAGTAACACTTTGAAATTTTAGGTTTCACTCTGTTTTCTGCTATATAGATAGATGTGTTTGAAACTCTAAATCAAACACGGTTTTGCTAGCTCGGTGAAACTTGACAAAATGAAGTAGTTCTAATTTCTATCTCTATGGTTTGTTTCCTCTTGAAGTACCCCATGCAGAGACAGCCGAAGAACACTTTCATTTGAAAGGGGTTGCCAAGCTTCCAAAAAACTTCTCGTTTGCTGAAATCTCAGCAAACATTTTTTCACCAAAACTTGATGATACTTGGTGGTAATGATCAGTTCACTAAGCCCACTTGGCTGCCCAATTTTCACTCTTCTAGGTTCAAGCGTTCGTTTCCAGTAACACTTTGAATTTTTAGGTTTCACTCTGTTTTCTGTTATATAGATAGATGTGTTTGAAACTCTAAATCAAACACGGTTTGTGCTAGCTCCTTGAAACTTGACAAAATGAAGTAGTTCTAAGTTCTATCTCTATGGTTTGTTTCCTCTTGAAGTACCCCATGCAGAGACTGGCGAAAAACACTTTCATTTGAAAGGGGTTGCCAAGCTTCCAAAAAACTTCTCGTTTGCTGAAATCTCAGCAAACATTTTTTCACCAAATCTTGATGATACTTGGTGGTAATGATCAGTTCACTAAGCCCACTTGCTGCCCAATTTTCACTCTTCTAGGTTCAAGCGTTCGTTTCCAGTAACACTTTGAATTTTTAGGTTTCACTCTGTTTTCTGTTATATAGATAGATGTGTTTGAAACTCTAAATCAAACACGGTTTGTGCTAGCTCCTTGAAACTTGACAAAATGAAGTAGTTCTAAGTTCTATCTCTATGGTTTGTTTCCTCTTGAAGTACCCCATGCAGAGACTGGCGAAAAACACTTTCGTTTGAAAGGGGTTGCCAAGCTTCCAAAAAACTACTAGTTTGCTGAAATCTCAGCAAACATTTTTTCACCAAATCTTGATGATACTTGGTGGTAATGATCAGTTCACTAATCCCACTTGGCTGCCCAACTTTCACTCTTCAAGGTTCAAGCGTTCGTTTCCAGTAACAGTTTGAATTTTTAGGTTTCACTCTGTTTTCTGTTATATAGATAGATGTGTTTGAAACTCTAAATCAAACACGGTTTGTGCTAGCTCCTTGAAACTTGACAAAATGAAGTAGTTCTATATTCTATCTCTATGGTTTGTTTCCTCTTGAAGTACCCTATGCAGAGACTGGCGAAGAACACTTTCGTTTGAGAGGGGTTGCCAAGCTTCCAAAAAACTACTAGTTTGCTGAAATCTCAGCAAACATTTTTTCACCAAATCTTGATGATACTTGGTGGTAATGATCAGTTCACTAATCCCACTTGGCTGCCCAACTTTCACTCTTCTGGGTTCAAGCGTTCGTTTCCAGTAACAGTTTGAATTTTTAGGTTTCACTCTGTTTTCTGCTATATAGATAGATGTCTTTGAAACTCTAAATCAAACACGGTTTGTGCTAGCTCCGTGAAACTTGACAAAATGAAGTAGTTCTAAGTTCTATCTCTATGGTTTGTTTCCTCTTGAAGTACCCCATGCAGAGACTGGCGAAGAACACTTTCGTTTGAAAGAGGTTGCCAAGCTTCCAAAAAACTACTGGTTTGCTGAAATCTCAGCAAACATTTTTTCACCAAATCTTGATGATACTTGGTGGTAATGATCAGTTCACTAAGCCCACTTGGCTGCCCAATTTTCATTCTCTAGGTTCAAGCGTTCGTTTCCAGTAACACTTTGAAATTTTAGGTTTCACTCTGTTTTCTGCTATATAGATAGATGTGTTTGAAACTCTAAATCAAACACGGTTTGTGCTAGCTCCGTGAAACTTGACAAAATGAAGTAGTTCTAAGTTCTATCTCTATGGTTTGTTTCCTCTTGAAGTACCCCATGCAGAGACAGGCGAAGAACACTTTCGTTTGAAAGGGGTTGCCAAGCTTCCAAAAAACTTCTCGTTTGCTGAAATCTCAGCAAACATTTTTTCACCAAATCTTGATGATACTTGGTGGTAATGATCAGTTCACTAAGCCCACTTGGCTGCCCAACTTTCACTCTTCTAGGTTCAAGAGTTCGTTTCCAGTAACAGTTTGAATTTTTAGGTTTCACTCTGTTTTCTGTTAATAGATAGATGTGTTTGAAACTCTAAATCAAACACGGTTTGTGCTAGCTCCGTGAAACTTGACAAAATGAAGTAGTTCTAAGTTCTATCTCTATGGTTTGTTTCCTCTTGAAGTACCCCATGCAGAGACTGGCGAAGAACACTTTCGTTTGAAAGGGGTTGCCAAGCTACCAAAAAACTACTAGTTTGCTGAAATCTCAGCAAACATTTTTTCACCAAATCTTGATGATACTTGGTGGTAATGATCAGTTCACTAAGCCCACTTGGCTGCCCAATTTTCACTCTTCTAGGTTCAAGCGTTCGTTTCCAGTAACAGTTTGAATTTTTAGGTTTCACTCTGTTTTCTGCTATATAGATAGATGTGTTTGAAACTCTAAATCAAACACGGTTTGTGCTAGCTCCTTGAAACTTGAGCAAATGAAGTAGTTCTAAGTTCTATCTCTATGGTTTGTTTCCTCGTGAAGTACCCCATGCAGAGACTGGCGAAAAACACTTTCATTTGAAAGGGGTTGCCAAGCTTCCAAAAAACTACTAGTTTCCTGAAATCTCAGCAAACATTTTTTCACCAAATCTTGATGATACTTGGTGGTAATGATCAGTTCACTAAGCCCACTTGGCTGCCCAACTTTCACTCTTCTAGGTTCAAGCGTTCGTTTCCAGTAACAGTTTGAATTTTTAGGTTTCACTCTGTTTTCTGCTATATATATAGATGTGTTTGAAACTCTAAATCAAACACGGTTTGTGCTAGCTCCGTGAAACTTGACAAAATGAAGTAGTTCTAAGTTCTATCTCTATGGTTTGTTTCCTCTTGAAGTACCCCATGCAGAGACTGGCGAAGAACACTTTCGTTTGAAAGGGGTTGCCAAGCTTCCAAAAAACTACTCATTTGCTGAAATCTCAGCAAACATTTTTTCACCAAATCTTGATGATACTTGGTGGTAATGATCAGGTCACTAAGCCCACTTGGCTGCCCAATTTTCACTCTTCTAGGTTCAAGCGT
Source organism: Callospermophilus lateralis (assembly GCF_048772815.1). Lineage (NCBI taxonomy): Eukaryota > Metazoa > Chordata > Mammalia > Rodentia > Sciuridae > Callospermophilus > Callospermophilus lateralis. The sequence goes on from NW_027516894.1 coordinate 26,998, forward strand.
TCGTTTCCAGTAACAGTTTGAAATTTTAGGTTTCACTCTGTTTTCTGCTATATAGATAGATGTGTTTGAAACTCTAAATCAAAGACGGTTTGTGCTAGCTCCGTGAAACTTGACAAAATGAAGTAGTTCTAAGTTCTATCTCTATGGTTTTTTCCTCTTGAAGTACCCCATGCAGAGACTGGCGAAAAACACTTTCGTTTGAAAGGGGTTGCCAAGCTTCCAAAAAACTACTAGTTTGCTGAAATCTCAGCAAACTTTTTTTCACCAAATCTTGATGATACTTGGTGGTAATGATCAGTTCACTAATCCCACTTGGCTGCCCAACTTTCACTCTTCTAGGTTCAAGGGTTCGTTTCCAGTAACACTTTGAATTTTTAGGTTTCACTCTGTTTTCTGTTATATAGATAGATGTGTTTGAAACTCTAAATCAAACACGGTTTGTGCTAGCTCCTTGAAACTTGACAAAATGAATTAGTTCTAAGTTCTATCTCTATGGTTTGTTTCCTCTTGAAGTACCCCATGCAGAGACTGGCGAAAAACACTTTCGTTTGAAAGGGGTTGCCAAGCTTCCAAAACCTACTAGTTTGCTGAAATCTCAGCAAACATTTTTTCACCAAATCTTGATGATACTTGGTGGTAATGATCAGTTCACTAATCCCACTTGGCTGCCCAACTTTCACTCTTCTAGGTTCAAGCGTTCGTTTCCAGTAACAGTTTGAATTTTTAGGTTTCACTCTGTTTTCTGCTATATAGATAGATGTGTTTGAAACTCTAAATCAAACACGGTTTGTGCTAGCTCCGTGAAACTTGACAAAATGAAGTAGTTCTAAGTTCTATCTCTATGGTTTGTTTCCTCTTGAAGTACCCCATGCAGAGACTGGCGAAAAACACTTTCGTTTGAAAGGGGTTGCCAAGCTTCCAAAAACTCCTAGTTTGATGAAATCTCAGCAAACATTTTTTCACCAAATCTTGATGATACTTGGTGGTAATGATCAGTTCACTAATCCCACTTGGCTGCCCAACTTTCACTCTTCTATGTTCAAGCGTTCGTTTCCAGGAACAGTTTGAATTTTTAGGTTTCACTCTGTTTTCTGCTATATAGATAGATGTCTTTGAAACTCTAAATCAAACACGGTTTGTGCTAGCTCCGTGAAACTTGACAAAATGAAGTAGTTGTAAGTTCTATCTCTATGGTTTGTTTCCTCTTGAAGTACCCCATGCAGAGACTGGCTAAGAACACTTTCGTTTGAAAGGGGTTGCCAAGCTTCCAAAAAACTACTAGTTTGCTGAAATCTCAGCAAACATTTTTTCACCAAATCTTGATGATACTTGGTGGTAATGATCAAATCACTAAGCCCACTTGGCTGCCCAATTTTCACTCTTCTAGGTTCAAGCGTTCGTTTCCAGTAACACTTTGAAATTTTAGGTTTCACTCTGTTTTCTGCTATATAGATAGATGTGTTTGAAACTCTAAATCAAACACGGTTTGTGCTAGCTCCGTGAAACTTGACAAAATGAAGTAGTTCTAAGTTCTATATCTATGGTTTGTTTCCTCTTGAAGTACCCCATGCAGAGACTGGCGAAAAACACTTTCGTTTGAAAGGGGTTGCCAAGCTTCCAAAAAACTTCTCGTTTGCTGAAATCTCAGCAAACATTTTTTCACCAAATCTTGATGATACTTGGTGGTAATGATCAGTTCACTAAGCCCACTTGGCTGCCCAATTTTCACTCTTCTAGGTTCAAGCGTTCGTTTCCAGTAACACTTTGAATTTTTAGGTTTCACTCTGTTTTCTGTTATATAGATAGATGTGTTTGAAACTCTAAATCAAACACGGTTTGTGCTAGCTCCTTGAAACTTGACAAAATGAAGTAGTTCTAGTTCTATCTCTATGGTTTGTTTCCTCTTGAAGTACCCCATGCAGAGACTGGCGAAAAACACTTTCGTTTGAAAGGGGTTGCCAAGCTTCCAAAAAACTGCTAGTTTGCTGAAATCTCAGCAAACATTTTTTCACCAAATCTTGATGATACTTGGTGGTAATGATCAGTTCACTAAGCCCACTTGGCTGCCCAACTTTCACTCTTCTAGGTTCAAGCGTTCGTTTCCAGTAACAGTTTGAATTTTTAGGTTTCACTCTGTTTTCTGTTATATAGATAGATGTGTTTGAAACTCTAAATCAAACACGGTTTGTGCTAGCTCCGTGAAACATGACAAAATGAAGTAGTTCTAAGTTCTATTTCTATGGTTTGTTTCCTCTTGAAGTACCCTATGCAGAGACTGGCGAAAAACACTTTCGTTTGAAAGGGGTTGCCAAGCTTCCAAAAAACTACTAGTTTGCTGAAATCTCAGCAAACATTTTTTCACCAAATCTTGATGATACTTGGTGGTAATGATCAGTTCACTAATCCCACTTGGCTGCCCAACTTTCACTCTTCTAGGTTCAAGCGTTCGTTTCCAGTAACAGTTTGAATTTTTTGGTTTCACTCTGTTTTCTGCTATATAGATAGATGTCTTTGAAACTCTAAATCAAACACGGTTTGTGCTAGGCTCGTGAAACTTGACAAAATGAAGTAGTTCTAAGTTCTATCTATATGGTTTGTTTCCTCTTGAAGTACCCCATGCAGAGACTGGCGAAGAACACTTTCGTTTGAAAGGGGTTGCCAAGCTTCCAAAAAACTTCTCGTTTGCTGAAATCTCAGCAAACATTTTTTCACCAAATCTTGATGATACTTGGTGGTAATGATCAGTTCACTAAGCCCACTTGGCTGCCCAATTTTCACTCTTCTAGGTTCAAGCGTTCGTTTCCAGTAACACTTTGAATTTTTAGGTTTCACTCTGTTTTCTGTTATATAGATAGATGTGTTTGAAACTCTAAATCAAACACGGTTTGTGCTAGCTCCGTGAAACTTGACAAAATGAAGTAGTTCTAAGTTCTATCTCTATGGTTTGTTTCCTCTTGAAGTACCCCATGCAGAGACTGGCGAAGAACACTTTCGTTTGAGAGGGGTTGCCAAGCTTCCAAAAAACTACTAGTTTGCTGAAATCTCAGCAAACATTTTTTCACCAAATCTTGATGATACTTGGTGGTAATGATCAGTTCACTAATCCCACTTGGCTGCCCAACTTTCACTCTTCTGGGTTCAAGCGTTCGTTTCCAGTAACAGTTTGAATTTTTAGGTTTCACTCTGTTTTCTGCTATATAGATAGATGTCTTTGAAACTCTAAATCAAACACGGTTTGTGCTAGCTCCGTGAAACTTGACAAAATGAAGTAGTTCTAAGTTCTATCTCTATGGTTTGTTTCCTCTTGAAGTACCCCATGCAGAGACTGGCGAAGAACACTTTCGTTTGAAAGAGGTTGCCAAGCTTCCAAAAAACTACTGGTTTGCTGAAATCTCAGCAAACATTTTTTCACCAAATCTTGATGATACTTGGTGGTAATGATCAGTTCACTAAGCCCACTTGGCTGCCCAATTTTCACTCTTCTAGGTTCAAGCGTTCGTTTCCAGTAACACTTTGAAATTTTTAGGTTTCACTCTGTTTTCTGCTATATAGATAGATGTCTTTGAAACTCTAAATCAAACACGGTTTGTGCTAGCTCCGTGAAACTTGACAAAATGAAGTAGTTCTAAGTTCTATCTCTATGGTTTGTTTCCTCTTGAAGTACCCCATGCAGAGACAGCCGAAGAACACTTTCGTTTGAAAGGGGTTGCCAAGCTTCCAAAAAACTTCTCGTTTGCTGAAATCTCAGCAAACATTTTTTCACCAAATCTTGATGATACTTGGTGGTAATGATCAGTTCACTAAGCCCACTTGGCTGCCCAATTTTCACTCTTCTAGGTTCAAGCGGTCGTTTCCAGTAACACTTTGAATTTTTAGGATTCACTCTGTTTTCTGTTATATAGATAGATGTGTTTGAAACTCTAAATCAAACACGGTTTGTGCTAGCTCCTTGAAACTTGACAAAATGAAGTAGTTCTAAGTTCTATCTCTATGGTTTGTTTCCTCTTGAAGTACCCATGCAGAGACTGGCGAAAAACACTTTCGTTTGAAAGGGGTTGCCAAGCTTCCAAAAAACTGCTAGTTTGCTGAAATCTCAGCAAACATTTTTTCACCAAATCTTGATGATACTTGGTGGTAATGATCAGTTCACTAAGCCCACTTGGCTGCCCAACTTTCACTCTTCTAGGTTCAAGCGTTCGTTTCCAGTAACAGTTTGAATTTTTAGGTTTCACTCTGTTTTCTGCTATATAGATAGATGTCTTTGAAACTCTAAATCAAACACGGCTTGTGCTAGCTCCGTGAAACTTGACAAAATGAAGTAGTTCTAAGTTCTATCTCTATGGTTTGTTTCCTCTTGAAGTACCCCATGCAGAGACTGGCGAAGAACACTTTCGTTTGAAAGAGGTTGCCAAGCTTCCAAAAAACTACTGGTTTGCTGAAATCTCAGCAAACATTTTTTCACCAAATCTTGATGATACTTGGTGGTAATGATCAGGTCACTAAGCCCACTTGGCTGCCCAATTTTCACTCTTCTAGGTTCAAGCGTTTGTTTCCAGTAACACTTTGAAATTTTAGGTTTCACTCTGTTTTCTGCTATATAGATAGATGTGTTTGAAACTCTAAATCAAACACGGTTTGTGCTAGCTCGGTGAAACTTGACAAAATGAAGTAGTTCTAATTTCTATCTCTATGGTTTGTTTCCTCTTGAAGTACCCCATGCAGAGACAGCCGAAGAACACTTTCATTTGAAAGGGGTTGCCAAGCTTCCAAAAAACTTCTCGTTTGCTGAAATCTCAGCAAACATTTTTTCACCAAAACTTGATGATACTTGGTGGTAATGATCAGTTCACTAAGCCCACTTGGCTGCCCAATTTTCACTCTTCTAGGTTCAAGCGTTCGTGTCCAGTAACACTTTGAATTTTTAGGTTTCACTCTGTTTTCTGTTATATAGATAGATGTGTTTGAAACTCTAAATCAAACACGGTTTGTGCTAGCTCCTTGAAACTTGACAAAATGAAGTAGTTCTAAGTTCTATCTCTATGGTTTGTTTCCTCTTGAAGTACCCCATGCAGAGACTGGCGAAAAACACTTTCATTTGAAAGGGGTTGCCAAGCTTCCAAAAAACTTCTCGTTTGCTGAAATCTCAGCAAACATTTTTTCACCAAATCTTGATGATACTTGGTGGTAATGATCAGTTCACTAAGCCCACTTGGCTGCCCAATTTTCACTCTTCTAGGTTCAAGCGTTCGTTTCCAGTAACACTTTGTATTTTTAGGTTTCACTCTGTTTTCTGTTATATAGATAGATGTGTTTGAAACTCTAAATCAAACACGGTTTGTGCTAGCTCCTTGAAACTTGACAAAATGAAGTAGTTCTAAGTTCTATCTCTATGGTTTGTTTCCTCTTGAAGTACCCCATGCAGAGACTGGCGAAAAACACTTTCGTTTGAAAGGGGTTGCCAAGCTTCCAAAAAACTACTAGTTTGCTGAAATCTCAGCAAACATTTTTTCACCAAATCTTGATGATACTTGGTGGTAATGATCAGTTCACTAATCCCACTTGGCTGCCCAACTTTCACTCTTCAAGGTTCAAGCGTTCGTTTCCAGTAACAGTTTGAATTTTTAGGTTTCACTCTGTTTTCTGTTATATAGATAGATGTGTTTGAAACTCTAAATCAAACACGGTTTGTGCTAGCTCCTTGAAACTTGACAAAATGAAGTAGTTCTATATTCTATCTCTATGGTTTGTTTCCTCTTGAAGTACCCTATGCAGAGACTGGCGAAGAACACTTTCGTTTGAGAGGGGTTGCCAAGCTTCCAAAAAACTACTAGTTTGCTGAAATCTCAGCAAACATTTTTCACCAAATCTTGATGATACTTGGTGGTAATGATCAGTTCACTAATCCCACTTGGCTGCCCAACTTTCACTCTTCTGGGTTCAAGCGTTCGTTTCCAGTAACAGTTTGAATTTTTAGGTTTCACTCTGTTTTCTGCTATATAGATAGATGTCTTTGAAACTCTAAATCAAACACGGTTTGTGCTAGCTCCGTGAAACTTGACAAAATGAAGTAGTTCTAAGTTCTATCTCTATGGTTTGTTTCCTCTTGAAGTACCCCATGCAGAGACTGGCGAAGAACACTTTCGTTTGAAAGAGGTTGCCAAGCTTCCAAAAAACTACTGGTTTGCTGAAATCTCAGCAAACATTTTTTCACCAAATCTTGATGATACTTGGTGGTAATGATCAGTTCACTAAGCCCACTTGGCTGCCCAATTTTCATTCTTCTAGGTTCAAGCGTTCGTTTCCAGTAACACTTTGAAATTTTAGGTTTCACTCTGTTTTCTGCTATATAGATAGATGTGTTTGAAACTCTAAATCAAACACGGTTTGTGCTAGCTCCGTGAAACTTGACAAAATGAAGTAGTTCTAAGTTCTATCTCTATGGTTTGTTTCCTCTTGAAGTACCCCATGCAGAGACAGCCGAAGAACACTTTCGTTTGAAAGGGGTTGCCAAGCTTCCAAAAAACTTCTCGTTTGCTGAAATCTCAGCAAACATTTTTTCACCAAATCTTGATGATACTTGGTGGTAATGATCAGTTCACTAAGCCCACTTGGCTGCCCAATTTTCACTCTTCTAGGTTCAAGCGTTCGTTTCCAGTAACACTTTGAATTTTTAGGTTTCACTCTGTTTTCTGTTATATAGATAGATGTGTTTGAAACTCTAAATCAAACACGGTTTGTGCTAGCTCCTTGAAAATTGACAAAATGAAGTAGTTCTAAATTCTATCTCTATGGTTTGTTTCCTCTTGAAGTACCCCATGCAGAGACTGGCGAAAAACACTTTCGTTTGAAAGGCGTTGCCAAGCTTCCAAAAAACTACTAGTTTGCTGAAATCTCAGCAAACATTTTTCACCAAATCTTGATGATACTTGGTGGTAATGATCAGTTCACTAAGCCCACTTGGCTGCCCAACTTTCACTCTTCTAGGTTCAAGCGTTCGTTTCCAGTAACAGTTTGAATTTTTAGGTTTCACTCTGTTTTCTGTTATATAGATAGATGTGTTTGAAACTCTAAATCAAACACGGTTTGTGCTAGCTCCGTGAAACTTGACAAAATGAAGTAGTTCTAAGTTCTATCTCTATGGTTTGTGTCCTCTTGAAGTACCCTATGCAGAGGCTGGCGATGAACACTTTCGTTTGAGAGGGGTTGCCAAGCTTCCAAAAAACTACTAGTTTGCTGAAATCTCAGCAAACATTTTTTCACCAAATCTTGATGATACTTGGTGGTAATGATCAGTTCACTAATCCCACTTGGCTGCCCAACTTTCACTCTTCTGGGTTCAAGCGTTCGTTTCCAGTAACAGTTTGAATTTTTAGGTTTCACTCTGTTTTCTGCTATATAGATAGATGTCTTTGAAACTCTAAATCAAACACGGCTTGTGCTAGCTCCGTGAAACTTGACAAAATGAAGTAGTTCTAAGTTCTGTCTCTATGGTTTGTTTCCTCTTGAAGTACCCCATGCAGAGACTGGCGAAGAACACTTTCGTTTGAAAGAGGTTGCCAAGCTTCCAAAAAACTACTGGTTTGCTGAAATCTCAGCAAACATTTTTTCACCAAATCTTGATGATACTTGGTGGTAATGATCAGTTCACTAAGCCCACTTGGCTGCCCAATTTTCACTCTTCTAGGTTCAAGCATTTGTTTCCAGTAACACTTTGAAATTTTAGGTTTCACTCTGTTTTCTGCTATATAGATAGATGTGTTTGAAACTCTAAATCAAACACGGTTTGTGTTAGCTCCGTGAAACTTGACAAAATGAAGTAGTTCTAATTTCTATCTCTATGGTTTGTTTCCTCTTGAAGTACCCCATGCAGAGACAGCCGAAGAACACTTTCATTTGAAAGGAGTTGCCAAGCTTCCAAAAAACTTCTCGTTTGCTGAAATCTCAGCAAACATTTTTTCACCAAATCTTGATGATACTTGGTGGTAATGATCAGTTCACTAAGCCCACTTGGCTGCCCAATTTTCACTCTTCTAGGTTCAAGCGTTCGTTTCCAGTAACACTTTGAATTTTTAAGTTTCACTCTGTTTTCTGTTATATAGATAGATGTGTTTGAAACTCTAAATCAAACACGGTTTGTGCTAGCTCCTTGAAACTTGACAAAATGAAGTAGTTCTAAGTTCTATCTCTATGGTTTGTTTCCTCTTGAAGTACCCCATGCAGAGACTGGCGAAGAACACTTTCGTTTGAAAGGGGTTGCCAAGCTTCCAAAAAACTACTAGTTTGCTGAAATCTCAGCAAACATTTTTTCACCAAATCTTGATGATACTTGGTGGTAATGATCAGTTCACTAATCCCACTTGGCTGCCCAACTTTCACTCTTCTAGGTTCAAGCGTTCGTTTCCAGTAACAGTTTGAATTTTTAGGTTTCACTCTGTTTTCTGCTATATAGATAGATGTGTTTGAAACTCTAAATCAAACACGGTTTGTGCTAGCTCCTTGAAACTTGACCAAATGAAGTAGTTCTAAGTTCTATCTCTATGGTTTGTTTCCTCTTGAAGTACCCCATGCAGAGACTGGCGAAAAACACTTTCATTTGAAAGGTGTTGCCAAGCTTCCAAAAAACTACTCGTTTGCTGAAATCTCAGCAAACATTTATTCACCAAATCTTGATGATACTTGGTGGTAATGATCAGTTCACTAAGCCCACTTGGCTGCCCAACTTTCACTCTTCTAGGTTCAAGCGTTCGTTTCCAGTAACAGTTTGAATTTTTAGGTTTCACTCTGTTTTCTGTTAATAGATAGATGTGTTTGAAACTCTAAATCAAACACGGTTTGTGCTAGCTCCGTGAAACTTGACAAAATGAAGTAGTTCTAAGTTCTATCTCTATGGTTTGTTTCCTCTTGAAGTACCCCATGCAGAGACTGGCGAAGAACACTTTCGTTTGAAAGGGGTTGCCAAGCTTCCAAAAAACTACTCGTTTGCTGAAATCTCAGCAAACATTTTTTCACCAAATCTTGATGATACTTGGTGGTAATGATCAGTTCACTAAGCCCACTTGGTTGCCCAATTTTCACTCTTCTAGGTTCAAGCGTTCGTTTCCAGTAACAGTTTGAATTTTTAGGTTTCACTCTGTTTTCTGCTATATAGATAGATGTGTTTGAAACTCTAAATCAAACACGGTTTGTGCTAGCTCCTTGAAACTTGAGCAAATGAAGTAGTTCTAAGTTCTATCTCTATGGTTTGTTTCCTCTTGAAGTACCCCATGCAGAGACTGGCGAAAAACACTTTCATTTGAAAGGGGTTGCCAAGCTTCCAAAAAACTACTAGTTTCCTGAAATCTCAGCAAACCTTTTTTCACCAAATCTTGATGATACTTGGTGGTAATGATCAGTTCACTAAGCCCACTTGGCTGCCCAACTTTCACTCTTCTAGGTTCAAGCGTTCGTTTCCAGTAACAGTTTGAAATTTTAGGTTTCACTCTGTTTTCTGCTATATATATAGATGTGTTTGAAACTCTAAATCAAACACGGTTTGTGCTAGCTCCGTGAAACTTGACAAAATGAAGTAGTTCTAAGTTCTATCTCTATGGTTTGTTTCCTCTTGAAGTACCCCATGCAGAGACAGCCGAAGAACACTTTCGTTTGAAAGGGGTTGCCAAGCTTCCAAAAAACTACTCCTTGCTGAAATCTCAGCAAACATTTTTTCACCAAATCTTGATGATACTTGGTGGTAATGATCAGGCCACTAAGCCCACTTGGCTGCCCAATTTTCACTCTTCTAGGTTCAAGCGTTCGTTTCCAGTAACAGTTTGAAATTTTAGGTTTCACTCTGTTTTCTGCTATATAGATAGATGTGTTTGAAACTCTAAATCAAACACGGTTTGTGCTAGCTCCGTGAAACTTGACAAAATGAAGTAGTTCTAAGTTCTATCTCTATGGTTTTTTTCCTCTTGAAGTACCCCATGCAGAGACTGGTGAAAAACACTTTCGTTTGAAAGGGGTTGCCAAGCTTCCAAAAAACTACTAGTTTGCTGAAATCTCAGCAAACATTTTTTCACCAAATCTTGATGATACTTGGTGGTAATGATCAGTTCACTAATCCCACTTGGCTGCCCAACTTTCACTCTTCTAGGTTCAAGCGTTCGTTTCCAGTAACACTTTGAATTTTTAGGTTTCACTCTGTTTTCTGTTATATAGATAGATGTGTTTGAAACTCTAAATCAAACACGGTTTGTGCTAGCTCCTTGAAACTTGACAAAATGAAGTAGTTCTAAGTTCTATCTCTATGGTTTGTTTCCTCTTGAAGTACCCCATGCAGAGACTGGCGAAAAACACTTTCGTTTGAAAGGGGTTGCCAAGCTTCCAAAAAACTACTAGTTTGCTGAAATCTCAGCAAACATTTTTTCACCAAATCTTGATGATACTTGGTGGTAATGATCAGTTCACTAATCCCACTTGGCTGCCCAACTTTCACTCTTCTAGGTTCAAGCGTTCGTTTCCAGTAACAGTTTGAATTTTTAGGTTTCACTCTGTTTTCTGCTATATAGATAGGTGTGTTTGAAACTCTAAATCAAACACGGTTTGTGCTAGCTCCGTGAAACTTGACAAAATGAAGTAGTTCTAAGTTCTATCTCTATGGTTTGTTTCCTCTTGAAGTACCCCATGCAGAGACAGCCGAAGAACACTTTCGTTTGAAAGGGGTTGCCAAGCTTCCAAAAAACTTCTCGTTTGCTGAAATCTCAGCAAACATTTTTTCACCAAATCTTGATGATACTTGGTGGTAATGATCAGTTCACTAAGCCCACTTGGCTGCCCAATTTTCACTCTTCTAGGTTCAAGCGATCGTTTCCAGTAACACTTTGAATTTTTAGGTTTCACTCTGTTTTCTGTTATATAGATAGATGTGTTTGAAACTCTAAATCAAACACGGTTTGTGCTAGCTCCGTGAAACTTGACAAAATGAAGTAGTTCTAAGTTCTATCTCTATGGTTTGTTTCCTCTTGAAGTACCCCATGCAGAGACTGGCGAAGAACACTTTCGTTTGAAAGGGGTTGCCAAGCTTCCAAAAAACTACTCGTTTGCTGAAATCTCAGCAAACATTTTTTCACCAAATCTTGATGATACTTGGTGGTAATGATCAGTTCACTAAGCCCACTTGGTTGCCCAATTTTCACTCTTCTAGGTTCAAGCGTTCGTTTCCAGTAACAGTTTGAATTTTTAGGTTTCACTCTGTTTTCTGCTATATAGATAGATGTGTTTGAAACTCTAAATCAAACACGGTTTGTGCTAGCTCCTTGAAACTTGAGCAAATGAAGTAGTTCTAAGTTCTATCTCTATGGTTTGTTTCCTCTTGAAGTACCCCATGCAGAGACTGGCGAAAAACACTTTCATTTGAAAGGGGTTGCCAAGCTTCCAAAAAACTACTAGTTTCCTGAAATCTCAGCAAACATTTTTTCACCAAATCTTGATGATACTTGGTGGTAATGATCAGTTCACTAAGCCCACTTGGCTGCCCAACTTTCACTCTTCTAGGTTCAAGCGTTCGTTTCCAGTAACAGTTTGAAATTTTAGGTTTCACTCTGTTTTCTGCTATATATATAGATGTGTTTGAAACTCTAAATCAAACACGGTTTGTGCTAGCTCCGTGAAACTTGACAAAATGAAGTAGTTCTAAGTTCTATCTCTATGGTTTGTTTCCTCTTGAAGTACCCCATGCAGAGACAGCCGAAGAACACTTTCGTTTGAAAGGGGTTGCCAAGCTTCCAAAAAACTACTCCTTTGCTGAAATCTCAGCAAACATTTTTTCACCAAATCTTGATGATACTTGGTGGTAATGATCAGGCCACTAAGCCCACTTGGCTGCCCAATTTTCACTCTTCTAGGTTCAAGCGTTCGTTTCCAGTAACAGTTTGAAATTTTAGGTTTCACTCTGTTTTCTGCTATATAGATAGATGTGTTTGAAACTCTAAATCAAACACGGTTTGTGCTAGCTCCGTGAAACTTGACAAAATGAAGTAGTTCTAAGTTCTATCTCTATGGTTTTTTTCCTCTTGAAGTACCCCATGCAGAGACTGGCGAAAAACACTTTCGTTTGAAAGGGGTTGCCAAGCTTCCAAAAAACTACTAGTTTGCTGAAATCTCAGCAAACATTTTTTCACCAAATCTTGATGATACTTGGTGGTAATGATCAGTTCACTAATCCCACTTGGCTGCCCAACTTTCACTCTTCTAGGTTCAAGCGTTCGTTTCCAGTAACACTTTGAATTTTTAGGTTTCACTCTGTTTTCTGTTATATAGATAGATGTGTTTGAAACTCTAAATCAAACACGGTTTGTGCTAGCTCCTTGAAACTTGACAAAATGAAGTAGTTCTAAGTTCTATCTCTATGGTTTGTTTCCTCTTGAAGTACCCCATGCAGAGACTGGCGAAAAACACTTTCGTTTGAAAGGGGTTGCCAAGCTTCCAAAAAACTACTAGTTTGCTGAAATCTCAGCAAACATTTTTTCACCAAATCTTGATGATACTTGGTGGTAATGATCAGTTCACTAATCCCACTTGGCTGCCCAACTTTCACTCTTCTAGGTTCAAGCGTTCGTTTCCAGTAACAGTTTGAATTTTTAGGTTTCACTCTGTTTTCTGCTATATAGATAGGTGTGTTTGAAACTCTAAATCAAACACGGTTTGTGCTAGCTCCGTGAAACTTGACAAAATGAAGTAGTTCTAAGTTCTATCTCTATGGTTTGTTTCCTCTTGAAGTACACCATGCAGAGACAGCCGAAGAACACTTTCGTTTGAAAGGGGTTGCCAAGCTTCCAAAAAACTTCTCGTTTGCTGAAATCTCAGCAAACATTTTTTCACCAAATCTTGATGATACTTGGTGGTAATGATCAGTTCACTAAGCCCACTTGGCTGCCCAACTTTCACTCTTCTAGGTTCAAGCGTTCGTTTCCAGTAACAGTTTGAATTTTTAGGTTTCACTCTGTTTTCTGCTATATATATAGATGTGTTTGAAACTCTAAATCAAACACGGTTTGTGCTAGCTCCGTGAAACTTGACAAAATGAAGTAGTTCTAAGTTCTATCTCTATGGTTTGTTTCCTCTTGAAGTACCCCATGCAGAGACTGGCGAAGAACACTTTCGTTTGAAAGGGGTTGCCAAGCTTCCAAAAAACTACTCCTTTGCTGAAATCTCAGCAAACATTTTTTCACCAAATCTTGATGATACTTGGTGGTAATGATCAGGTCACTAAGCCCACTTGGCTGCCCAATTTTCACTCTTCTAGGTTCAAGCGTTCGTTTCCAGTAACAGTTTGAATTTTTAGGTTTCACTCTGTTTTCTGCTATATAGATAGATGTGTTTGAAACCCTAAATCAAACACGGTTTGTGCTAGCTCCTTGAAACTTGACCAAATGAAGTAGTTCTAAGTTCTATCTCTATGGTTTGTTTCCTCTTGAAGTACCCCATGCAGAGACTGGCGAAAAACACTTTCATTTGAAAGGGGTTGCCAAGCTTCCAAAAAACTACTCGTTTGCTGAAATCTCAGCAAACATTTATTCACCAAATCTTGATGATACTTGGTGGTAATGATCAGTTCACTAAGCCCACTTGGCTGCCCAATTTTCACTCTTATAGGTTCAAGCGTTCGTTTCCAGTAACACTTTGAATTTTTAGGTTTCACTCTGTTTACTGCTATATAGATAGATGTGTTTGAAACTCTAAATCAAACACGGTTTGTGCTAGCTCCGTGAAACTTGACAAAATGAAGTAGTTCTAAGTTCTATCTCTATGGTTTGTTTCCTCTTGACGTACCCCATGCAGAGACTGGCGAAAAACACTTTCGTTTGAAAGGGGTTGCCAAGCCTCCAAAAAACTACTAGTTTGCTGAAATCTCAGCAAACATTTTTTCACCAAATCTTGATGATACTTGGTGGTAATGATCAGTTCACTAATCCCACTTGGCTGCCCAACTTTCACTCTTCTAGGTTCAAGCGTTCGTTTCCAGTAACACTTTGAATTTTTAGGTTTCACTCTGTTTTCTGTTATATAGATAGATGTGTTTTAAACTCTAAATCAAACACGGTTGGTGCTAGCTCCTTGAAACTTGACAAAATGAAGTAGTTCTAAGTTCTATCTCTATGGTTTGTTTCCTCTTGAAGTACCCCATGCAGAGACTGGCGAAAACACTTTCGTTTGAAAGGGGTTGCCAAGCTTCCAAAAAACTACTAGTTTGCTGAAATCTCAGCAAACATTTTTTCACCAAATCTTGATGATACTTGGTGGTAATGATCAGTTCACTAATCCCACTTGGCTGCCCAACTTTCACTCTTCTAGGTTCAAGCGTTCGTTTCCAGTAACAGTTTGAATTTTTAGGTTTCACTCTGTTTTCTGCTATATAGATAGATGTGTTTGAAACTCTAAATCAAACACGGTTTGTGCTAGCTCCGTGAAACTTGACAAAATGAAGTAGTTCTAAGTTCTATCTCTATGGTTTGTTTCCTCTTGAAGTACCCCATGCAGAGACTGGCGAAAAACACTTTCGTTTGAAAAAGGTTGCCAAGCTTCCAAAAAACTACTAGTTTGCTGAAATCTCAGCAAACATTTTTTCACCAAATCTTGATGATACTTGGTGGTAATGATCAGTTCACTAATCCCACTTGGCTGCCAAACTTTCACTCTTCTATGTTCAAGCGTTCGTTTCCAGGAACAGTTTGAATTTTTAGGTTTCACTCTGTTTTCTGCTATATAGATAGATGTCTTTGAAACTCTAAATCAAACACGGTTTGTGCTAGCTCCGTGAAACTTGACAAAATGAAGTAGTTCTAAGTTCTATCTCTATGGTTTGTTTCCTCTTGAAGTACCCCATGCAGAGACTGGCGAAGAACACTTTCGTTTGAAAGGGGTTGCCAAGCTTCCAAAAAACTACTCGTTTGCTGAAATCTCAGCAAACATTTTTTCACCAAATCTTGATGATACTTGGTGGTAATGATCAAATCACTAAGCCCACTTGGCTGCCCAATTTTCACTCTTCTAGGTTCAAGCGTTCGTTTCCAGTAACACTTTGAAATTTTAGGTTTCACTCTGTTTTCTGTTATATAGATAGATGTGTTTGAAACTCTAAATCAAACACGGTTTGTGCTAGCTCCTTGAAACTTGACAAAATGAAGTAGTTCTAAGTTCTATCTCTATGGTTTGTTTCCTCTTGAAATACCCCATGCAGAGACTGGCGAAAAACACTTTCGTTTGAAAGGGGTTGCCAAGCTACCAAAAAACTACTAGTTTGCTGAAATCTCAGCAAACAATTTTTCACCAAATCTTGATGATACTGGTGGTAATGATCAGTTCACTAAGCCCACTTGGCTGCCCAACTTTCACTCTTCTAGGTTCAAGCGTTCGTTTCCAGTAACAGTTTGAATTTTTAGGTTTCACTCTGTTTTCTGTTATATAGATAGATGTGTTTGAAACTCTAAATCAAACACGGTTTGTGCTAGCTCCGTGAAACTTGACAAAATGAAGTAGTTCTAAGTTCTATTTCTATGGTTTGTTTCCTCTTGAAGTACCCCATGCAGAGACTGGCGAAGAACACTTTCGTTTGAAAGGGGTTGCCAAGCTTCCCAAAAAACTACTCGTTTGCTGAAATCTCAGCAAACATTTTTTCACCAAATCTTGATGATACTTGGTGGTAATGATCAGTTCACTAAGCCCACTTGGCTGCCCAATTTTCACTCTTATAGGTTCAAGCGTTCGTTTCCAGTAACACTTTGAATTTTTAGGTTTCACTCTGTTTTCTGCTATATAGATAGATGTGTTTGAAACTCTAAATCAAACACGGTTTGTGCTAGCTCCGTGAAACTTGACAAAATGAAGTAGTTCTAAGTTCTATCTCTATGGTTTGTTTCCTCTTGAAGTACCCCATGCAGAGACTGGCGAAAAACACTTTCGTTTGAAAGGGGTTGCCAAGCTTCCAAAAAACTACTAGTTTGCTGAAATCTCAGCAAACATTTTTTCACCAAATCTTGATGATACTTGGTGGTAATGATCAGTTCACTAATCCCACTTGGCTGCCCAACTTTCACTCTTCTAGGTTCAAGCGTTCGTTTCCAGTAACACTTTGAATTTTTAGGTTTCACTCTGTTTTCTGTTATATAGATAGATGTGTTTGAAACTCTAAATCAAACACGGTTTGTGCTAGCTCCTTGAAACTTGACAAAATGAAGTAGTTCTAAGTTCTATCTCTATGGTTTGTTTCCTCTTGAAGTACCCCATGCAGAGACTGGCGAAAAACACTTTCGTTTGAAAGGGGTTGCCAAGCTTCCAAAAAACTACTAGTTTGCTGAAATCTCAGCAAACATTTTTTCACCAAATCTTGATGATACTTGGTGGTAATGATCAGTTCACTAATCCCACTTGGCTGCCCAACTTTCACTCTTCTAGGTTCAAGCGTTCGTTTCCAGTAACAGTTTGAATTTTTAGGTTTCACTCTGTTTTCTGCTATATAGATAGATGTGTTTGAAACTCTAAATCAAACACGGTTTGTGCTAGCTCCGTGAAACTTGACAAAATGAAGTAGTTCTAAGTTCTATCTCTATGGTTTGTTTCCTCTTGAAGTACCCAATGCAGAGACTGGCGAAAAACACTTTCGTTTGAAAAAGGTTGCCAAGCTTCCAAAAAACTACTAGTTTGCTGAAATCTCAGCAAACATTTTTTCACCAAATCTTGATGATACTTGGTGGTAATGATCAGTTCACTAATCCCACTTGGCTGCCAAACTTTCACTCTTCTATGTTCAAGCGTTCGTTTCCAGGAACAGTTTGAATTTTTAGGTTTCACTCTGTTTTCTGCTATATAGATAGATGTCTTTGAAACTCTAAATCAAACACGGTTTGTGCTAGCTCCGTGAAACTTGACAAAATGAAGTAGTTCTAAGTTCTATCTCTATGGTTTGTTTCCTCTTGAAGTACCCCATGCAGAGACTGGCGAAGAACACTTTCGTTTGAAAGGGGTTGCCAAGCATCCAAAAAACTACTCGTTTGCTGAAATCTCAGCAAACATTTTTTCACCAAATCTTGATGATACTTGGTGGTAATGATCAAATCACTAAGCCCACTTGGCTGCCCAATTTTCACTCTTCTAGGTTCAAGCGTTCGTTTCCAGTAACACTTTGAAATTTTAGGTTTCACTCTGTTTTCTGTTATATAGATAGATGTGTTTGAAACTCTAAATCAAACACGGTTTGTGCTAGCTCCTTGAAACTTGACAAAATGAAGTAGTTCTAAGTTCTATCTCTATGGTTTGTTTCCTCTTGAAGTACCCCATGCAGAGACTGGCGAAAAACACTTTCGTTTGAAAGGGGTTGCCAAGCTTCCAAAAAACTACTAGTTTGCTGAAATCTCAGCAAACAATTTTTCACCAAATCTTGATGATACTTGGTGGTAATGATCAGTTCACTAAGCCCACTTGGCTGCCCAACTTTCACTCTTCTAGGTTCAAGCGTTCGTTTCCAGAAACAGTTTGAATTTTTAGGTTTCACTCTGTTTTCTGTTATATAGATAGATGTGTTTGAAACTCTAAATCAAACACGGTTTGTGCTAGCTCCGTGAAACTTGACAAAATGAAGTAGTTCTAAGTTCTATTTCTATGGTTTGTTTCCTCTTGAAGTACCCCATGCAGAGACTGGCGAAGAACACTTTCGTTTGAAAGGGGTTGCCAAGCTTCCAAAAAACTACTCGTTTGCTGAAATCTCAGCAAACATTTTTTCACCAAATCTTGATGATACTTGGTGGTAATGATCAGTTCACTAAGCCCACTTGGCTGCCCAATTTTCACTCTTATAGGTTCAAGCGTTCGTTTCCAGTAACACTTTGAATTTTTAGGTTTCACTCTGTTTTCTGCTATATAGATAGATGTGTTTGAAACTCTAAATCAAACACGGTTTGTGCTAGCTCCGTGAAACTTGACAAAATGAAGTAGTTCTAAGTTCTATCTCTATGGTTTGTTTCCTCTTGAAGTACCCCATGCAGAGACTGGCGAAAAACACTTTCGTTTGAAAGGGGTTGCCAAGCTTCCAAAAAACTACTAGTTTGCTGAAATCTCAGCAAACATTTTTTCACCAAATCTTGATGATACTTGGTGGTAATGATCAGTTCACTAATCCCACTTGGCTGCCCAACTTTCACTCTTCTAGGTTCAAGCGTTCGTTTCCAGTAACACTTTGAATTTTTAGGTTTCACTCTGTTTTCTGCTATATAGATAGATGTGTTTGAAACTCTAAATCAAACACGGTTTGTGCTAGCTCCGTGAAACTTGACAAAATGAAGTAGTTCTAAGTTCTATCTCTATGGTTTGTTTCCTCTTGAAGTACCCAATGCAGAGACTGGCGAAAAACACTTTCGTTTGAAAAAGGTTGCCAAGCTTCCAAAAAACTACTAGTTTGCTGAAATCTCAGCAAACATTTTTTCACCAAATCTTGATGATACTTGGTGGTAATGATCAGTTCACTAATCCCACTTGGCTGCCAAACTTTCACTCTTCTATGTTCAAGCGTTCGTTTCCAGGAACAGTTTGAATTTTTAGGTTTCACTCTGTTTTCTGCTATATAGATAGATGTCTTTGAAACTCTAAATCAACACGGTTTGTGCTAGCTCCGTGAAACTTGACAAAATGAAGTAGTTCTAAGTTCTATCTCTATGGTTTGTTTCCTCTTGAAGTACCCCATGCAGAGACTGGCGAAGAACACTTTCGTTTGAAAGGGGTTGCCAAGCATCCAAAAAACTACTCGTTTGCTGAAATCTCAGCAAACATTTTTTCACCAAATCTTGATGATACTTGGTGGTAATGATCAAATCACTAAGCCCACTTGGCTGCCCAATTTTCACTCTTCTAGGTTCAAGCGTTCGTTTCCAGTAACACTTTGAAATTTTAGGTTTCACTCTGTTTTCTGTTATATAGATAGATGTGTTTGAAACTCTAAATCAAACACGGTTTGTGCTAGCTCCGTGAAACTTGACAAAATGAAGTAGTTCTAAGTTCTATTTCTATGGTTTGTTTCCTCTTGAAGTACCCCATGCAGAGACTGGCGAAGAACACTTTCGTTTGAAAGGGGTTGCCAAGCTTCCAAAAAACTACTCGTTTGCTGAAATCTCAGCAAACATTTTTTCACCAAATCTTGATGATACTTGGTGGTAATGATCAGTTCACTAAGCCCACTTGGCTGCCCAATTTTCACTCTTATAGGTTCAAGCGTTCGTTTCCAGTAACACTTTGAATTTTTAGGTTTCACTCTGTTTTCTGCTATATAGATAGATGTGTTTGAAACTCTAAATCAAACACGGTTTGTGCTAGCTCCGTGAAACTTGACAAAATGAAGTAGTTCTAAGTTCTATCTCTATGGTTTGTTTCCTCTTGAAGTACCCCATGCAGAGACTGGCGAAAAACACTTTCGTTTGAAAGGGGTTGCCAAGCTTCCAAAAAACTACTAGTTTGCTGAAATCTCAGCAAACATTTTTTCACCAAATCTTGATGATACTTGGTGGTAATGATCAGTTCACTAATCCCACTTGGCTGCCCAACTTTCACTCTTCTAGGTTCAAGCGTTCGTTTCCAGTAACACTTTGAATTTTTAGGTTTCACTCTGTTTTCTGTTATATAGATAGATGTGTTTGAAACTCTAAATCAAACACGGTTTTGTGCTAGCTCCTTGAAACTTGACAAAATGAAGAAGTTCTAAGTTCTATCTCTATGGTTTGTTTCCTCTTGAAGTACCCCATGCAGAGACTGGCGAAAAACACTTTCGTTTGAAAGGGGTTGCCATGCTTCCAAAAAACTACTAGTTTGCTGAAATCTCAGCAAACATTTTTTCACCAAATCTTGATGATACTTGGTGGTAATGATCAGTTCACTAATCCCACTTGGCTGCCCAACTTTCACTCTTCTAGGTTCAAGCGTTCGTTTCCAGTAACAGTTTGAATTTTTAGGTTTCACTCTGTTTTCTGCTATATAGATAGATGTGTTTGAAACTCTAAATCAAACACGGTTTGTGCTAGCTCCGTGAAACTTGACAAAATGAAGTAGTTCTAAGTTCTATCTCTATGGTTTGTTTCCTCTGAAGTACCCCATGCAGAGACTGGCGAAAAACACTTTCGTTTGAAAAAGGTTGCCAAGCTTCCAAAAAACTACTAGTTTGCTGAAATCTCAGCAAACATTTTTTCACCAAATCTTGATGATACTTGGTGGTAATGATCAGTTCACTAATTCCACTTGGCTGCCAAACTTTCACTCTTCTATGTTCAAGCGTTCGTTTCCAGGAACAGTTTGAATTTTTAGGTTTCACTCTGTTTTCTGCTATATAGATAGATGTCTTTGAAACTCTAAATCAAACACGGTTTGTGCTAGCTCCGTGAAACTTGACAAAATGAAGTAGTTCTAAGTTCTATCTCTATGGTTTGTTTCCTCTTGAAGTACCCCATGCAGAGACTGGCGAAGAACACTTTCGTTTGAAAGGGGTTGCCAAGCTTCCAAAAAACTACTCGTTTGCTGAAATCTCAGCAAACATTTTTTCACCAAATCTTGATGATACTTGGTGGTAATGATCAAATCACTAAGCCCACTTGGCTGCCCAATTTTCACTCTTCTAGGTTCAAGCGTTCGTTTCCAGTAACACTTTGAATTTTTAGGTTTCACTCTGTTTTCTGTTATATAGATAGATGTGTTTGAAACTCTAAATCAAACACGGTTTGTGCTAGCTCCTTGAAACTTGACAAAATGAAGTAGTTCTAAGTTCTATCTCTATGGTTTGTTTCCTTTTGAAGTACCCCATGCAGAGACTGGCGAAAAACACTTTCGTTTGAAAGGCGTTGCCAAGCTTCCAAAAAACTACCAATTTTCTGAAATCTCAGCAAACATTTTTTCACCAAATCTTGATGATACTTGGTGGTAATGATCAGTTCACTAAGCCCACTTGGCTGCCCAACTTTCACTCTTCTAGGTTCAAGCGTTCGTTTCCAGTAACAGTTTGAATTTTTAGGTTTCACTCTGTTTTCTGTTATATAGATAGATGTGTTTGAAACTCTAAATCAAACACGGTTTGTGCTAGCTCCGTGAAACTTGACAAAATGAAGTAGTTCTAAGTTCTATCTCTATGGTTTGTTTCCTCTTGAAGTACCCCATGCAGAGACTGGCAAAGAACACTTTCGTTTGAAAGGGGTTGCCAAGCTTCCAAAAAACTACTCGTTTGCTGAAATCTCAGCAAACATTTTTTCACCAAATCTTGATGATACTTGGTGGTAATGATCAGTTCACTAATCCCACTTGGCTGCCCAACTTTCACTCTTCTAGGTTCAAGCGTTCGTTTCCAGTAACACTTTGAATTTTTAGGTTTCACTCTGTTTTCTGTTATATAGATAGATGTGTTTGAAACTCTAAATCAAACACGGTTTTTGCTAGCTCCGTGAAACTTGACAAAATGAAGTAGTTCTAAGTTCTATCTCTATGGTTTGTTTCCTCTTGAAGTACCCCATGCAGAGACTGGCGAAAAACACTTTCGTTTGAAAAAGGTTGCCAAGCTTCCAAAAAACTACTAGTTTGCTGAAATCTCAGCAAACATTTTTTCACCAAATCTTGATGATACTTGGTGGTAATGATCAGTTCACTAATCCCACTTGGCTGCCAAACTTTCACTCTTCTATGTTCAAGCGTTCGTTTCCAGGAACAGTTTGAATTTTTAGGTTTCACTCTGTTTTCTGCTATATAGATAGATGTCTTTGAAACTCTAAATCAAACACGGTTTGTGCTAGCTCCGTGAAACTTGACAAAATGAAGTAGTTCTAAGTTCTATCTCTATGGTTTGTTTCCTCTTGAAGTACCCCATGCAGAGACTGGCGAAGAACACTTTCGTTTGAAAGGGGTTGCCAAGCTTCCAAAAAACTACTCGTTTGCTGAAATCTCAGCAAACATTTTTTCACGAAATCTTGATGATACTTGGTGGTAATGATCAAATCACTAAGCCCACTTGGCTGCCCAATTTTCACTCTTCTAGGTTCAAGCGTTCGTTTCCAGTAACACTTTGAAATTTTAGGTTTCACTCTGTTTTCTGTTATATAGATAGATGTGTTTGAAACTCTAAATCAAACACGGTTTGTGCTAGCTCCTTGAAACTTGACAAAATGAAGTAGTTCTAAGTTCTATCTCTATGGTTTGTTTCCTCTTGAAGTACCCCATGCAGAGACTGGCGAAAAACACTTTCGTTTGAAAGGGGTTGCCAAGCTTCCAAAAAACTACTAGTTTGCTGAAATCTCAGCAAACATTTTTTCACCAAATCTTGATGATACTTGGTGGTAATGATCAGTTCACTAAGCCCACTTGGCTGCCCAACTTTCACTCTTCTAGGTTCAAGCGTTCGTTTCCAGTAACAGTTTGAATTTTTAGGTTTCACTCTGTTTTCTGTTATATAGATAGATGTGTTTGAAACTCTAAATCAAACACGGTTTGTGCTAGCTCCGTGAAACTTGACAAAATGAAGTAGTTCTAAGTTCTATTTCTATGGTTTGTTTCCTCTTGAAGTACCCCATGCAGAGACTGGCGAAGAACACTTTCGTTTGAAAGGGGTTGCCAAGCTTCCAAAAAACTACTCGTTTGCTGAAATCTCAGCAAACATTTTTTCACCAAATCTTGATGATACTTGGTGGTAATGATCAGTTCACTAAGCCCACTTGGCTGCACAATTTTCACTCTTCTAGGTTCAAGCGTTCGTTTCCAGTAACACTTTGAATTTTTAGGTTTCACTCTGTTTTCTGTTATATAGATAGATGTGTTTGAAACTCTAAATCAAACACGGTTTGTGCTAGCTCCTTGAAACTTGACAAAATGAAGTAGTTCTAAGTTCTATCTCTATGGTTTGTTTCCTCTTGAAGTACCCCATGCAGAGACTGGCGAAAAACACTTTCGTTTGAAAGGGGTTGCCAAGCTTCCAAAAACTACCAATTTTCTGAAATCTCAGCAAACATTTTTTCACCAAATCTTGATGATACTTGGTGGTAATGATCAGTTCACTAAGCCCACTTGGCTGCCCAACTTTCACTCTTCTAGGTTCAAGCGTTCGTTTCCAGTAACAGTTTGAATTATTAGGTTTCACTCTGTTTTCTGTTATATAGATAGATGTGTTTGAAACTCTAAATCAAACACGGTTTTGTGCTAGCTCCGTGAAACTTGACAAAATGAAGTAGTTCTAAGTTCTATCTCTATGGTTTGTTTCCTCTTGAAGTACCCCATGCAGAGACTGGCGAAGAACACTTTCGTTTGAAAGGGGTTGCCAAGCTTCCAAAAAACTACTCGTTTGCTGAAATCTCAGCAAACATTTTTTCACCAAATCTTGATGATACTTGGTGGTAATAATCAGTTCACTAATCCCACTTGGCTGCCCAACTTTCACTCTTCTAGGTTCAAGCGTTCGTTTCCAGTAACACTTTGAATTTTTAGGTTTCACTCTGTTTTCTGTTATATAGATAGATGTGTTTGAAACTCTAAATCAAACACGGTTTGTGCTAGCTCCGTGAAACTTGACAAAATGAAGTAGTTCTAAGTTCTATCTCTATGGTTTGTTTCCTCTTGAAGTACCCCATGCAGAGACTGGCGAAAACACTTTCGTTTGAAAGGGGGTTGCGGAGCTTCCAAAAACTACTAGTTTGCTGAAATCTCAGCAAACATTTTTTCACCAAATCTTGATGATACTTGGTGGTAATGATCAGTTCACTTAATCCCACTTGGCTGCTAAACTTTCACTCTTCTAGGTTCAAGCGTTCGTTTCCAGTAACAGTTTGAATTTTTAGGTTTTACTCTGTTTTCTGCTATATAGATAGATGTCTTTGAAACTCTAAATCAAACCCGGTTTGTGCTAGCTCCGTGAAACTTGACAAAATGAAGTAGTTCTAAGTTCTATCTCTATAGTTTGTTTCCTCTTGAAGACCCCATGCAGAGACTGGCGAAGAACACTTTCGTTTGAAAGGGGTTGCCAAGCTTCCAAAAAACTACTAGTTTGCTGAAATCTCAGCAACTTTTTTCACCCAAATCTTGATGATACTTGGTGTAATGATCAGTTCACTAAGCCCACTTGGCTGCCCAATTTCACTCTTCTAGGTTCAAGCATTCGTTTCCAGTAACACTTTGAAATTTTAGGTTTTCACTCTGTTTCTGCTATATAGATAGATGTGTTTGAAACTCTAAATCAAACACGGTTTGTGCTAGCTCCGTGAAACTTGACAAAGTGAAGTAGTTCTAAGTTCTATCTCTATGGTTTGTTTCCTCTTGAAGTACCCCATGCAGAGACTGGCGAAGAACACTTTCATTTGAAAGGGGTTGCCAAGCTTCCAAAAAACTTCTCGTTTGCTGAAATCTCAGCAAACATTTTTCACCAAATCTTGATGATACTTGGTGGTAATGGTCAGTTCAATAAGCCCACTTGGATGCCCAATTTTCACTCTTCTATGTTCAAGCGTTCGTTTCCAGTAACACTTTGAATTTTTAGTTTCACTTTGTTTTCTGTTATATAGATAGATATGTTTTGAAACTCTAAATCAAACACACTTTGTGCTAGCTCCTAGAAACTTGACAAAATGAAGTAGTTGTAAGTTCTATCTCTATGGTTTGTTTCCTCTTGAAGTACCACCATGCAGAGACTGGCGAAAAACACTTTCGTTTGAAAGGGGTTG
>NW_027516895.1:0-51663 GCF_048772815.1 Callospermophilus lateralis
GGTTGCCAAGCTTCTAAGAATTAACGAGTTTCCGAAATACCAGCAAATATTTTTTCACCCAATCTTGATGATACTTGGTGGTAATGATCAGTACACAAATCCCACTTGGCTCACCAAATTTTGTTCATCTAGGTTGATGCGTTCGTCTACATTAGCAGTTTTTATATTTAGGTTTCCCTCTGTTCTCTCCTATATAGATAGATGAATTTGGAACTCTAAATCCAACATGGATTGTAGTAGCTCTCTGAAACTTTACAAAATAAAGGACATCTCAGTTTTGTTTCTATGGTTTGTTTTCTCTTCCAGTAGCCCTAGGCACAGACTGTGGAAAAACACTTTCATTGAGAGGGGTTGCAAAGCTTCTAAGAATTAACGACTTTCCGAAATACCAGCAAATATTTTTTCTCCCAATATTGATGATATTTGGTGGTAATTATCAGTACACAAATCCCACTGGGCTCACCAAATTTTGTTCTTGTATGTTGAAGCGTTCGTCTACAGTAGCAGTTTTTATATTTAGGTTCCCCTCTGTTCTCTCCTATATAGATAGATGAATTTGGAACTCTAAATCCAACATGGTTTGTAGTAGCTCATTGAAACTTGAAAAAATAAAGGAGTTCTCTGTTTTGTCTCTATGGTTTGTTTCCTCTTCAAGTAGCCCTAGGCGCAGATGGTGGAAAAGCAATTTCTTTGAGAGGGGTTGCCAAGCTTCTAAGAATTAACGAGTTTCCGAAATACCAGCAAATATTTTTTCACCCAATCTTGATGATACTTGGTGGTAAGGATCAGTACACAAATCCCACTTGGCTCACCAAATTTTGTTCTTCTAGGTTGAAGCGTTCGTCTACAGTAGCAGTTTTTACATTTAGGATTCCCTCTGTTCTCTCCTATATAAATAGATGAATTTGGAACTCTAAATCCAACATGGTTCGTAGTAGCTCTTTGAAACTTGACAAAATAAAGGGGTTCTCAGTTTTGTCTCTATGGTTAGTTTCCTCGTCAAGTAGCCCTATGCACAGACTGTGGAAAAGCACTGTCATTGAGAGGGGTTGCCAATCTTCTAAGAATTAAAGAGTTTCCAAAACACCAACAAACATATTTTCACCCAATCTTGATGATACTTGGTGGTAATGATCAGTACACAAATCCCAATTGGCTCACCTAATTTTGTTCTTCTAGGGTGAAGGGTTCGTCTACAGTATCAGTTTTTATATTTAGGTTTCCCTCTGCTCTCTCCTATATAGATAGATGAATTTGGAACTCTAAATTCAACATGGTTCGTAGTAGCTCTTTGAAACTTGACAAAATAAAGGAGTTTTCAGTTTTGTCTCTATGGTTTGTTTCCTCTTCAAGTAGACCTAGGCACAGACAGTGGAAAAGGAATTTCATTGAGAGGGTTTGCCAAGCTTCAAAAAATTTACGTGTTTCCGAAATACCAGCAAATATTTTTTCACCCAATCTCTATGATACTTGGTGGTAATGATCAGTACACAAATCCCACTTGGCTCACCAAATTTTGTTCTTCAAGGTTGAAGCGTTCATCTACAGTATCAGTTTTGATATTTAGGTTTCCCTCTGTTCTCTCCTATATAGATAGATGAATTAAAAACTCTAAATACAACATGGTTCTTGGTAGTTCTTTGAAGCTTGGCAAAATAACGAAGTTCTCAGTTTTGTCTCAATGGTTTGTTTCCTCTTCAAGTAGCCCTAGGCACAGACTGTCGAATAGCAATTTCATTGAGAGGGGTTGCCAAGCTTCTAAGAATTAACGAGTTTCCGAAATACCAGCAAATATTTTTTCACCCAATCTTGATGATACTTGGTGGTAATGATCAGAACACAAATCCCACTTGGCTCACCAAATTTTGTTCTTCTAGGTTGAAGCGTTCGTCTACAGTAGCAGTTTTTATATTTAGTTTTCCCTCTGTTCTCTCCTATATAGATAGATGAATTTGGAACTCTAAATCCAACATGGTTTGTAGTAGCTCTTTGAAACTTGACAAAATAAAGGAGTTCTCAGTTTTGTATGTGTGGTTTGTTTCCTCTTTAGGTAGCCCTAAGCAAGACTGTGGAAAAGCACTTTCATTGAGAGGGGTTGCCAAGCTTCTAAGAATTAACGAGTTTCCAAAATAACAGCAAATATTTTTTCACCCAAGCTTGATGATACTTGGTGGTAATAAACAGTACAAAATTCCCACTTGGCTCACCAAATTTTGTTCTTCTAAGTTGAAGGGTTCGTCTACAGTATCAGATTTTATATTTAGGTTTCCCTCTGTTCTCTTTTATATAGATAGATGAATTTGGAACTCTAAATCCAACATGGTTCGTAGTAGCTCTTGGAAACTTGACAATATAAAGGAGTTCTCAGTTTTGTCTCTATGGTTTGTTTCCTTTTCAAGTAGCCCTAGGCACAGACTGTGGAAAAGCACTTTCATCGAGAGGGGCTGCCAAGCTTCTAAGAATTAACGAGTTTCCAATATTCCAGCAAATATTTTTTTCACCCAATCTTGATGATACTTGGTGGTAATGATCAGTACAAAAATTCCACTTCGCTCACCAAATTTTGTTCTTCTAGGTTAAAGCGTTCGTCTACAGTAGCAGTTTTTTTATTTAGGTTTCCCTCTGCTCTCTCCTATATAGATAGATGAATTCGGAACTCTAAATCCAAAATGGTTCGTAGTATCTCTTTGAAACTTGACAAAATAAAAAAGTTCTCAGTTTTGTCTCTATGGTTTGTTTCCTCTTCAAGTAGCCCTAGGCGCAGACGGTGGAAAAACAATTTCTTTAAGAGGGGTTGCCAAGCTTCTAAGAATTAACGAGTTTCCGAAATACCAGCAAATATTTTTTCACCCAATCTTGATGATACTTGGTGGTAAGGATCAGTACACAAATCCCACTTGGCTCACCAAAGTTTGTTTTTCTAGGTTGAAGCGTTCGTCTACAGTAGCAGTTTTTACATTTAGGTTTCCCTCTGCTCTCTCCTATATAGATAGATGAATTTGGAACTCTAAATTCAACATGGTTTGTAGTAGCTCTTTGAAACTTGTCAAAATAAAGGAGTTCTCAGTTTTGTCTCTATGGTTTGTTTCCTCTTCAAGTAGCCCTAGGCACAGACTGTGGAAAAGGAATTTCATTGAGAGGGTTTACCAAGCTTCAAAAAATTTACGAGTTTCCGAAATACCAGCGAATATTTTTTCACCCAATCTCTATGATACTTGGTGGTAATGATCAGTACACAAATCCCACTTGGCTCACCAAATTTTGTTCTCCAAGTTGAAGCGTTCATCTACAGTATCAGTTTTGATACTTAGGTTTCCCTTGTTCTCTCCTATATAGATAGATGAATTAAAAACTCTAAATACAACATGCTTCGTAGTAGCTCTTTGAAGCTTGGCAAAATAAAGAAGTTCTCAGTTTTGTCTCAATGGTTTGTTTCCTCTTCAAGTAGCCCTAGGCACAGACTGTCGAATAGCAATTTCATTGAGAGGGGTTGCCAAGCTTCTAAGAATTAACGAGTTTCCGAAATACCAGCAAATATTTTTTCACCCAATCTAGATGATACTTGGTGGTAATGATCAGTACACAATCCCACTTGGCTCACCAAATTTTGTTCTTCCAGGTTGAAGCGTTCGTCTACAGTAGCAGTTTTTATATTTAGTTTTCCCTCTGTTCTCTTTTATATAGATAGATGAATTTGGAACTCTAAATCCAACATGGTTCGTAGTAGCTCTTTGAAACTTGACAAAATAAAGGAGTTCTCAGTTTTGTCTCTATGGTTTGTTTCCTCTTCAAGTAGCCCTAGGCGCAGACGGTGGAAAAGCACTGTCATTGAGAGGCGTTGCCAAGCTTCTAAGAATTAAGGAGTTTCTGAAATATGAGCAAACATTATTCACCCAATCTTGATGATACTTGGTGGTAATGATTAGTACACAAATCCCACTTGGCTCACCAAATTTTGTTCTTCTAGGTTAAAGCGTTCGTCTACAGTAGCAGTTTCTATTTAGGTTTCCCTCTGCTCTCTCCTATATAGATAGATGAGTTTGGAACTCTAAATCCAACATGGTTCGTAGTAGCTCTTTGAAACTTGACAAAATAAAGGAGTTCTCATTTTGGTCTCTATGGTTTGTTTCCTCTTCAAGTAGCCCTAGGCGCAGACGGTGGAAAAGCAATTTTTTTGAGAGGGGTTGCCAAGCTTCTAAGAATTAACGAGTTTCCGAAAAACCAGCAAATATTTTTTCACCCAATTTTGATTATACTTGGTGGTAATGATCAGTACACAAATCCCACTTGGCTCACCAAATTTTGTTCTTCTAGGTTGAAGCGTTCGTCTACTTTGCAGTTTTTATATTTAGGTTTCCCTCTGTTCTCTCCTATATAGATAGATGAATTTGGAACTCTAAATCCAACATGGCTTGTAGTAGCTCTTTGAAACTTGACAAAATGAAGGAGTTCTCAGTTTTGTCTCTATGGTTTGTTTCCTCGTCAAGTAGCCCTAGGCACAGACTGTGGAAAATCACAGTCATTGTGAGGCGTTTCCAAGCTTCTAAGAGTTAACGAGTTTCCGAAATATGAGCAAACATTTTTTCACCCAATCTTGATGATACTTGGTGGTAATGATCAGTACACAAGTACCACTTGGCTCACCAAATTTAGTTCTTCTATGTTGAAGCGTTCGTCGACAGTAGCAGTTTTTATATTTAGTTTTCCCTCTGTTCTCTCTTATATAGATAGATTAATTTTTAACTCTAAATCCAACATGGTTTGTAGTAGCTCTTTGAAACTTGACACAAAAAAAGGAGTTCTCAGTTTTGTCTCTGTGGTTTGTTTCCTCTTCAAGTAGCCCTAGGCAGAGACTGGAAAAGCACTTTCTTTGAGAGGGGTTGCCAAGCTTCTAAGAATTAACGAGTTTCCGAAATACCAGCAAATATTTTTTCACCCAATCTTGATGATACTTGGTGGTAATGATCAGTACACAAATCCCACTTGGCTCACCAAATTTTGTTCTTCTAGGTTGAAGCGTTCGTCTACAGTAGCAGTTTTTATATTTAGTTTTCCCTCTGTTCTCTCCTATATAGATAGATGAATTTGGAACTCTAAATCCAACATGGTTTGTAGTAGCTCTTTGAAACTTGACAAAATAAAGGAGTTCTCAGTTTTGTCTCTATGGTTTGTTTCCTCTTCAAGTAGCCCTAGGCGCAGACGGTGGAAAAGCACTGTCATTGAGAGGCGTTGCCAAGCTTCTAAGAATTAAGGAGTTTCTGAAATATGAGCAAACATTTTTCACCCAATCTTGATGATACTTGGTGGTAATGATTAGTACACAAATCCCACTTGGCTCACCAAATTTTGTTCTTCTAGGTTAAAGCGTTCGTCTACAGTAGCAGTTTTTATTTAGGTTTCGTTCTGCTCTCTCCTATATAGATAGATAAGTTTGGAACTCTAAATCCAACATGGTTCGTAGTAGCTCTTTGAAACTTGACAAAATAAACGAGTTCTCATTTTTGTCTCTATGGTTTGTTTCCTCTTCAAGTAGCACTAGGCGCAGACGGTGGAAAAGCAATTTCTTTGAGAGGGTTTGCCAAGCTTCTAAGAATTAACGAGTTTCCGAAAAACCAGCAAATATTTTTTCACCCAATTTTGATTATACTTGGTGGTAATGATCAGTACACAAATCCCACTTGGCTCACCAAATTTTGTTCTTCTAGGTTGAAGCGTTCGTCTACAGTAGCAGTTTTTACATTTAGGTTTCCCTCTGCTCTCTCCTATATAGATAGATGAATTTGGAACTCTAAATTCAACATGGTTTGTAGTAGCTCTTTGAAACTTGACAAAATAAAGGAGTTCTCAGTTTTGTCTCTATGGTTTGTTTCCTCTTCAAGTAGCCCTAGGCACAGACTGTGGAAAAGGAATTTCATTGAGAGGGTTTACCAAGCTTCAAAAAATTTACGAGTTTCCGAAATACCAGCGAATATTTTTTCAACCAATCTCTATGATACTTGGTGGTAATGATCAGTACACAAATCCCACTTGGCTCACCAAATTTTGTTCTCCAAGTTGAAGCGTTCATCTACAGTATCAGTTTTGATATTTAGGTTTCCCTCTGTTATCTCCTATATAGATAGATGAATTAAAATCTCTAAATACAACATGGTTCGTAGTAGCTCTTTGAAGCTTGGCAAAATAAAGAAGTTCTCAGTTTTGTCTCAATGGTTTGTTTCCTCTTCAAGTAGCCCTAGGCACAGACTGCAGAAAAGCAATTTCATTGAGAGGGGTTGCCAAGCTTCCAAGAATTAACGAGTTTCCGAAATACCAGCAAATATTTTTTCACCCAAACTTGATGATACTTGGTGTTAATGATCAGTACACAAATCCCACTTGGCTCACCAAATTTTGTTCTTCTAGGTTGAAGCGTTCGTCTACAGTAGCAGTTTTTATATTTAGGTTTCCTTCTGTTCTCTCATATATAGATAGATGAATTTGGAAATCTAAATCCAACATGGTTCGTAGAAGCTCTTTGAAACTTGACAAAATAAAGGAGTTCTCAGTTTTGTCTCTATGGTTTGTTTCCTCTTCACATAGCCCTAGGCACAGACTGTGGAAAAGCACTTTCATTGAAAGGGGTTGCCAAGCTTCTAAGAATTAACGAGTTTCCGAAATACCAGCAAATATTTTTTTCACCCAATCTTGATGATACTTGATGGTAATGATCAGTACACAAATTCCACTTGGCTCACCAAATTTTGTTCTTCTAGGTTGAAGCGTTCATCTACAGTAGTAGTTTTTATATTTAGTTTTCCCACTGTTCTCTCTTATATATATAGATGAATTTGGAACTCAAAATTCAACATGGTTAGTAGAAGCTCTTTGAAACTTGACAAAATAAAGGAGTTCACAGTTTTGTCTCTATGGTTTGTTTTCTCTTTAAGTAGCCCTATGCACAGACTGTGGAAAAGCACTTTCACTGAGAGGGGTTGCCAACCTTCTAAGAATTAATGAGTTTCCGAAATACCTGCAAATATTTTTTCACCCAATCTTGATGATACTTGGTGGTAATGATCAGTACACAAATCCCACTTGGCTCACCAAATTTTGTTCTTCTAGGTTGAAGCGTTCGTCTACAGTAGCAGTTTTTATATTTAGGTTTCCCTCTGTTCTCTCCTATACAGATAGATGAATTTGGAAATCTAAATCCAACATGGTTCGTAGTAGCTCTTTTAAACTTGACAAAATAAAGGAGTTCTCAGTTTTGTCCCTATGGTTTGTTTCCTCTTACTAGCCCTAGGCACAGACTGTGGAAAAGCACTTTCATTGAGAGGGGTTTCCAAGCTTCTAAGAATTAACTAGTTTCCCAAATACCAGCAAATATTTTTTTCACCCAATCTTGATGATACTTGGTGGTAATGATCAGTACACAAATTTCACTTGGCTCACCAAATTTTGTTCTTCTAGGTTGAAGCGTTCATCTACAGTAGTAGTATTTATATTTAGTTTTCCCTCTGTTCTCTCCTATATAGATAGATGAATTTGGAACTCTAAATCCAACATGGTTTGTAGTAGCTCTTTGAAACTTTACAATTTAAAGGAGGTCTTAGTTTTGTCTCCATGGTTTGTTTCCTCTTCAAGTAGCCCTCAGCACAGACTGTGGAAAAGCACTTTCATCGAGAGGGGTTGCCAAGCTTCTAAGAATTAACGATTTTCCGAAATACCAGCAAATATTTTTTCACCCGATCTTGATGATACTTGGTGGTAATGATTAGTACACAAATGCCACTTGGCTCACGAAATTTTGTTCTTCTCGGTTGAAGCGTTCGTGTACAGTAGCAGTTTTTATATTTAGTTTTCCCTCTGTTCTCTCCTATATAGATAGATGAATTTGGAACTCTAAATCCAACATGGTTTGTAGTAGCTCTTTGAAACTTGACAAAATAAAGGAGTTCTCAGTTTTGTCTCTATGGTTTGTTTCCTCTTCAAGTAGCCCTAGGCGCAGACGGTGGAAAAGCACTGTCATTGAGAGGCGTTGCCAAGCTTCTAAGAATTAAGGAGTTTCTGAAATATGAGCAAACATTTTTCACCCAATCTTGATGATACTTGGTGGTAATGATTAGTACACAAATCCCACTTGGCTCACCAAATTTTGTTCTTCTAGGTTAAAGCGTTCGTCTACAGTAGCAGTTTCTATTTAGGTTTCCCTCTGCTCTCTCCTATATAGATAGATGAGTTTGGAACTCTAAATCCAACATGGTTCGTAGTAGCTCTTTGAAACTTGACAAAATAAAGGAGTTCTCATTTTGGTCTCTATGGTTTGTTTCCTCTTCAAGTAGCCCTAGGCGCAGACGGTGGAAAAGCAATTTCTTTGAGAGGGGTTGCCAAGCTTCTAAGAATTAACGAGTTTCCGAAAAACCAGCAAATATTTTTTCACCCAATTTTGATTATACTTGGTGGTAATGATCAGTACACAAATCCCACTTGGCTCACCAAATTTTGTTCTTCTAGGTTGAAGCGTTCGTCTACTTTGCAGTTTTTATATTTAGGTTTCCCTCTGTTCTCTCCTATATAGATAGATGAATTTGGAACTCTAAATCCAACATGGCTTGTAGTAGCTCTTTGAAACTTGACAAAATGAAGGAGTTCTCAGTTTTGTCTCTATGGTTTGTTTCCTCGTCAAGTAGCCCTAGGCACAGACTGTGGAAAAGCACAGTCATTGTGAGGCGTTTCCAAGCTTCTAAGAGTTAACGAGTTTCCGAAATATGAGCAAACATTTTTTCACCCAATCTTGATGATACTTGGTGGTAATGATCAGTACACAAGTACCACTTGGCTCACCAAATTTAGTTCTTCTATGTTGAAGCGTTCGTCGACAGTAGCAGTTTTTATATTTAGTTTTCCCTCTGTTCTCTCTTATATAGATAGATTAATTTTTAACTCTAAATCCAACATGGTTTGTAGTAGCTCTTTGAAACTTGACACAAAAAAAGGAGTTCTCAGTTTTGTCTCTGTGGTTTGTTTCCTCTTCAAGTAGCCCTAGGCAGAGACTGGAAAAGCACTTTCTTTGAGAGGGGTTGCCAAGCTTCTAAGAATTAACGAGTTTCCGAAATACCAGCAAATATTTTTTCACCCAATCTTGATGATACTTGGTGGTAATGATCAGTACACAAATCCCACTTGGCTCACCAAATTTTGTTCTTCTAGGTTGAAGCGTTCGTCTACAGTAGCAGTTTTTATATTTAGTTTTCCCTCTGTTCTCTCCTATATAGATAGATGAATTTGGAACTCTAAATCCAACATGGTTTGTAGTAGCTCTTTGAAACTTGACAAAATAAAGGAGTTCTCAGTTTTGTCTCTATGGTTTGTTTCCTCTTCAAGTAGCCCTAGGCGCAGACGGTGGAAAAGCACTGTCATTGAGAGGCGTTGCCAAGCTTCTAAGAATTAAGGAGTTTCTGAAATATGAGCAAACATTTTTCACCCAATCTTGATGATACTTGGTGGTAATGATTAGTACACAAATCCCACTTGGCTCACCAAATTTTGTTCTTCTAGGTTAAAGCGTTCGTCTACAGTAGCAGTTTTTATTTAGGTTTCGTTCTGCTCTCTCCTATATAGATAGATAAGTTTGGAACTCTAAATCCAACATGGTTCGTAGTAGCTCTTTGAAACTTGAAAAAATAAACGAGTTCTCATTTTTGTCTCTATGGTTTGTTTCCTCTTCAAGTAGCACTAGGCGCAGACGGTGGAAAAGCAATTTCTTTGAGAGGGTTTGCCAAGCTTCTAAGAATTAACGAGTTTCCGAAAAACCAGCAAATATTTTTTCACCCAATTTTGATTATACTTGGTGGTAATGATCAGTACACAAATCCCACTTGGCTCACCAAATTTTGTTCTTCTAGGTTGAAGCGTTCGTCTACAGTAGCAGTTTTTACATTTAGGTTTCCCTCTGCTCTCTCCTATATAGATAGATGAATTTGGAACTCTAAATTCAACATGGTTTGTAGTAGCTCTTTGAAACTTGACAAAATAAAGGAGTTCTCAGTTTTGTCTCTATGGTTTGTTTCCTCTTCAAGTAGCCCTAGGCACAGACTGTGGAAAAGGAATTTCATTGAGAGGGTTTACCAAGCTTCAAAAAATTTACGAGTTTCCGAAATACCAGCGAATATTTTTTCAACCAATCTCTATGATACTTGGTGGTAATGATCAGTACACAAATCCCACTTGGCTCACCAAATTTTGTTCTCCAAGTTGAAGCGTTCATCTACAGTATCAGTTTTGATATTTAGGTTTCCCTCTGTTATCTCCTATATAGATAGATGAATTAAAATCTCTAAATACAACATGGTTCGTAGTAGCTCTTTGAAGCTTGGCAAAATAAAGAAGTTCTCAGTTTTGTCTCAATGGTTTGTTTCCTCTTCAAGTAGCCCTAGGCACAGACTGCAGAAAAGCAATTTCATTGAGAGGGGTTGCCAAGCTTCCAAGAATTAACGAGTTTCCGAAATACCAGCAAATATTTTTTCACCCAATCTTGATGATACTTGGTGTTAATGATCAGTACACAAATCCCACTTGGCTCACCAAATTTTGTTCTTCTAGGTTGAAGCGTTCGTCTACAGTAGCAGTTTTTATATTTAGGTTTCCTTCTGTTCTCTCATATATAGATAGATGAATTTGGAAATCTAAATCCAACATGGTTCGTAGAAGCTCTTTGAAACTTGACAAAATAAAGGAGTTCTCAGTTTTGTCTCTATGGTTTGTTTCCTCTTCACATAGCCCTAGGCACAGACTGTGGAAAAGCACTTTCATTGAAAGGGGTTGCCAAGCTTCTAAGAATTAACGAGTTTCCGAAATACCAGCAAATATTTTTTTCACCCAATCTTGATGATACTTGATGGTAATGATCAGTACACAAATTCCACTTGGCTCACCAAATTTTGTTCTTCTAGGTTGAAGCGTTCATCTACAGTAGTAGTTTTTATATTTAGTTTTCCCACTGTTCTCTCTTATATATATAGATGAATTTGGAACTCAAAATTCAACATGGTTAGTAGAAGCTCTTTGAAACTTGACAAAATAAAGGAGTTCACAGTTTTGTCTCTATGGTTTGTTTTCTCTTTAAGTAGCCCTATGCACAGACTGTGGAAAAGCACTTTCACTGAGAGGGGTTGCCAACCTTCTAAGAATTAACGAGTTTCCGAAATACCTGCAAATATTTTTTCACCCAATCTTGATGATACTTGGTGGTAATGATCAGTACACAAATCCCACTTGGCTCACCAAATTTTGTTCTTCTAGGTTGAAGCGTTCGTCTACAGTAGCAGTTTTTATATTTAGGTTTCCCTCTGTTCTCTCCTATACAGATAGATGAATTTGGAAATCTAAATCCAACATGGTTTGTAGTAGCTCTTTTGAACTTGACAAAATAAAGGAGTTCTCAGTTTTGTCCCTATGGTTTGTTTCCTCTTACTAGCCCTAGGCACAGACTGTGGAAAAGCACTTTCATTGAGAGGGGTTTCCAAGCTTCTAAGAATTAACTAGTTTCCCAAATACCAGCAAATATTTTTTTCACCCAATCTTGATGATACTTGGTGGTAATGATCAGTACACAAATTTCACTTGGCTCACCAAATTTTGTTCTTCTAGGTTGAAGCGTTCATCTACAGTAGTAGTATTTATATTTAGTTTTCCCTCTGTTCTCTCCTATATAGATAGATGAATTTGGAACTCTAAATCCAACATGGTTTGTAGTAGCTCTTTGAAACTTTACAATTTAAAGGAGGTCTTAGTTTTGTCTCCATGGTTTGTTTCCTCTTCAAGTAGCCCTCAGCACAGACTGTGGAAAGCACTTTCATCGAGAGGGGTTGCCAAGCTTCTAAGAATTAACGATTTTCCGAAATACCAGCAAATATTTTTTCACCCGATCTTGATGATACTTGGTGGTAATGATTAGTACACAAATGCCACTTGGCTCACGAAATTTTGTTCTTCTCCGTTGAAGCGTTCGTGTACAGTAGCAGTTTTTATATTTAGTTTTCCCTCTGTTCTCTCCTATATAGATAGATGAATTTGGAACTCTAAATCCAACATGGTTTGTAGTAGCTCTTTGAAACTTGACAAAATAAAGGAGTTCTCAGTTTTGTCTCTATGGTTTGTTTCCTCTTCAAGTAGCCCTAGGCGCAGACGGTGGAAAAGCACTGTCATTGAGAGGCGTTGCCAAGCTTCTAAGAATTAAGGAGTTTCTGAAATATGAGCAAAAATTTTTCACCCAATCTTGATGATACTTGGTGGTAATGATTAGTACACAAATCCCACTTGGCTCACCAAATTTTGTTCTTCTAGGTTAAAGCGTTCGTGTACAGTAGCAGTTTTTATATTTAGGTTTCCTTCTGTTCTCTCCTATATAAATAGATGAATTTGGAACACTAAATCCAACATGGTTTGTTGTAGCTCTTTGAATCTTGACAAATAAAGGAGTTCTCAGTTTTGTCTCTATGGTTTGTTTCCTCTTCAAGTAGCCCTAGGCACAGACTGTGGAACAGCACTCTCATCGAGAGGGGTTGCCAACCTTCTAAGAATTAACGAGTTTCCAAAATACCTGCAAATATTTTTTCACCCAATCTTGATGATACTTGGTGGTAATGATCAGTACACAATTCCCACTTGGCTCACCAAATTTTGCTCTTCTAGGTTGAAGCGTTCGTCTACAGTAGCCGTTTTTATATTATGTTTCCATCTGCTCTCTCCTATACAGATAGATGAATTTGGAACTCTAAATCCAACATGGTTTGTAGTAGCTCTTTAAAACTTGACAAAATAAAGGAGTGCTCAGTTTTGTCTCTATGCTTTGTTTCCTCTTTAAGTAGCCCTATGCACAGACTGTGTAAAAGCACTTTCATTGAGAGTGGTTGTCGAGCTTCTAAGAATTAACGAGTTTCCAAAATACCAGCAAATATTTTTTCACCCAATCTTGATGATACTTGGTGGTAATGATCAGTACACAAATCTCACTTGGCTCACCAAATTTTGTTCTTGTAGGTTGAAGCGTTCGTCTATAGTAGCAGTTTTTATATTTAGGATTCCCTCTTCTCTCCTATATAGATAGATGAATTTTACTCTAAATCCATCATGGTTCGTAGTAGCTCTTTGAAACATGACAAAATAAAGGAGTTCTCAGTTTTGTCTCTATGGTTTGTTTCCTCTTCAAGTAGCCCTAGGCATAGACTTTGGAAAAGCACTTTCATTGAGAGGGGTTGCGAACCTTCTAAGAATTAACGAGTTTCATAAATACCTGCAAATATTTTTTCACCCAATCTTCATGATACATTGTGGTAATGATCAGTACACAAATCCCACTTGGCTCACCAAATTTTGTTCTTCTAGGTTGAAGCGTTCGTCTACAGTAGTAGTTTTTATATTTAGGTTTCCATCTGCTCTCACCTATATTGATAGATGAATTTGGAACCCTAAATCCAACATGGTTTGTAGTAGATCTTTGAAACTTGACAAAATAAGGTGTTCTCAGTTTTTTCTCTATGGTTTGTTTCCTCTTTAAGTAGCCCTAAGCACAGACTGAGTAAAAGCACTTTCATTGAGAGGGGTTGCCTACCTTCTAAGAATGAACAAGTTTCCGAAATACGAGCGAACACTTTTTCACCCAATCTTGATGATACTTGGTGGTAATGATCAGTACATAAATCCCACTTGGCTCACCAAATTTTGTTCTTCTAGGTTGAAACGTTCGTCTACAGTAGTAGTTTTTATATTTAGGTTTCCATCTGCTCTCTCCTATATAGATAGATGAATTTGGAACTCTAAATCGAACATGGTTTGTAGTAGCTCTTTGAAACTTGACAAAATAAAGGAGTGCTCAGTTTTGTCTCTATGCTTTGTTTCCTCTTTAAGTAGTCCTATGCACAGACTGTGGAAAAGCACTTTCATTGAGAGGGGTTGCCAAGCTTCTAAGAATTAACGAGTTTCCGAAATAACAGGAAATATTTTTTTCACCCAATCTTGATGATACTTGGTGGTAATGATCAGTACACAAGTCTCATTTGGCTCACCAAATTTTGTTCTTCTAGGTTGAAGCGTTCGTCTATAGTAGCAGTTTTTATATTTAGGATTCCCTCTTCTCTCCTATATAGATAGATGAACTTGGAACTCTAAATCCAACATGGTTTGTAGTAGCTCTTTGAAACTTGACAAAATAAAGGAGTTCTCAGTTTTGTCTCGATGGTTTGTTTCCTCTTCCAATAGCCCTCAGCACAGACTGTGGAAAAGCACTTTCATTGAAAGAAGTTTCCAAGCTTCTAAGAATTAACGATTTTCCGAAATACCAGGAAATATTTTTTCACCCGATCTTGATGATACTTGGTGGTAATGATTAGTAGACAAATCCCACTTGGCTCACCAAATTTTGTTCTTCTAGGTTGAAGCGTTCGTCTACAGTAGCAGTTTTTATATTTAGGTTTCCCTCTGTTCTCTCCTATATAGATAGATGAATTTGGAAATCTAAATCCAACATGGTTCGTAGTAGCTCTTTGAAGCTTGACAAAATGAAGGAGTTCTCAATTTTGTCTGTATGGTTTGTTTCCTCTTCATAGCCCTAGGCAAAGACTGTTTCAAAGCACTTTCATTGAGAGGGGTTGTCAAGCTTCTAAGAATTAACGAATTTCCGAAATACCTGCAAATATTTTTTCACCCAATCTTGATGATACTTGGTTTTAATGATCAGTACACAAATCCCACTTGGCTCACCAAATTTTGTTCTTCTAGGTTGAAGCGTTCGTCTACAGTAGCATTTTTTATATTTAGGTTTTCCTCTGCTCTCTCCTATATAGATACATGAATTTGGAACTCTAAATCCAACATGGTTTGTAGTAGCTCTTTGAAACTTGACAAAATAATGGAGTTCTCAGTTTTGTCTCTATGGTTTGTTTCCTCTTCAAGTAGTCCTAGGCACAGACTGTGGAAAAGCACTTTCATTGAGAGGGGTAGCCAACCTTCTAAGAATTAACGAGTTTCCGAAATACCTGCAAATATTTTTTCACCTAATCTTGAGGATACTTGGTGGTAATGATCAGTACACAAATCCCACTTGGCTCACCAAATTTTGTTCTTCTAGCTTGAAGCGTTCGTCTACAGTAGCAGTTTTTATATTTATATTTCCATCTGCTCTCTCCTATATAGATAGATGAATTTGGAACTCTAAATCCAACATGGTTTGTAGTAGCTGTTTGAGACTTGACAAAATAAAGGAGTTCTCAGTTTTGTCTCTATGGTTTGTTTCCTCTTTAAGTAGCCCTAAGCACAGACTGTGGAAAAGCACTTTCATTGAGAGGGGTTGTAAAGCTTCTAAGAATTAACGAGTTTCCCAAAAATCAACAAATATTTTTTCACCCAATCATGATGATACTTGGTGGTAATGATCAGTACACAAATCCCACTTGGCTCACCAAATTTTGTTCTTCAAGGTTGAAGTGTTCGTCTACAGAATCAGTTTTTATATTTAGGCTTCCCTCTGCTCTGTCCTATATAGATAGATGAATTTGGAACTCTAAATCCAACATGGTTTGTAGTAGCTCTTTGAATCTTCACAAAATAAAGGAGTTCTCAGTTTTGTCTCTATGGTTTGTTTCCTCTTCAAGTAGCCCTAGGCACAGACTGTGTAAAAGCACTTTCATTGATAGGGGTTTCCAACCTTCTAAGAATTAACGAGTTTCCGAAATACCAGCAAATATTTTTTCACCCAATCTTGATGATACTTGGTGACAATGATCAGTACACAAATCCCACTTGGCTAACCAAATTTTGTTCTTCTAGGTTGAAGCGTTCGTCTACAGTAGCAGTTTTTATATTTAGGATTCCCTCTGCTCTCTCCTATATAGATAGATGAATTTGGAACTCTAAATCCAACATGGTTCTTAGTAGCTCTTTGAAACTTGACAAAATAAAGGAGTTCTCAGTTTTGTCTAAGTAGTTTGATTCCTCTTTAAGTAGCCCTAAGCACCGACTGTAGAAAAGCACTTTCATTGAGAGGGGTTGTCAAGCTTCTAAGAATTAACGAGTTTCCCAATATCAACAAATATTTTTCACCCAATCTTGATGATACTTGGTGGTAATGATCAGTACACAAATCCCACTTGGCTCACCAAATTTTGTTCTTCTAGGTTGAAGTGTTCATCTACAGAAGCAGTTTTTATATTTAGGATTCCCTCTGCTCTGTCCTATATAGATAGATGAATTTGGAACTCTAAATCCAACATGGTTCGGAGTAGCTCTTTGAATCTTCACAAAAAAAAAGGAGTTCTCAGTTTTGTCTCTATGGTTTGTTTCCTCTTCAAGTAGCCCTAAGCACAGACTGTGGAAAAGCACTTTCATTGAGAGGGGTTGTCAAGAATCTAAGAATAAACGCATTTCCGAAACACCAGCAAATATTTTTTCACCCAATCTTGATGAAACTTGGTGGTAATGATCAGTACACAAATCCCACTTGGCTCACCAAATTTTGTTCTTCTAGGTTGAAGCGTTCATCTACAGTAGTAGTTTTTATATTTAGTTTTCCCTCTGTTCTCTCCTATATAGATAGATGAATGTGGATCTCTAAATCCAACATGGTTTGTAGTAGCTCTTTGAAACTTTACAAAATAAAGGAGTTCTCAGTTCTGTCTCTAAGGTTTGTTTCCTTTTCAAGTAGCCCTCAGAACAGACTGTGGAAAAGCACTTTCATTGAGAGGGGTTGCCAAGCTTCTAAGAATTAACGAGTTTCCGAAATACCAGCAAATATTTTTTCACCCGATCTTGATGATACTTGGTGGTAATGATTTGTACACAAATCCCACTTGGCTCAGAAAATTTTGTTCTTCTAGGTTGAAGCGTTCGTGTACAGTAGCAGTTTTTATATTTAGGTTTCCTTCTGTTCTCTCTTATATAGATAGATGAATTTGGAACTCTAAATCCAAAATGGTTTGTAGTAGCTCTTTGAAACGTGACAAAATAAAGGAGTTCTCAGTTTTGTCTCTATGGTTTCTTTCCTCATCAAGTAGCCCTAGGCACAGACTGTGGAAAAGCACTTTCATTGATAGGGGTTTCCAACCTTCTAAGAATTAACGAGTTTCCGAAATACCAGCAAATATTTTTTCACCCAATCTTGATGATACTTGGTGACAATGATCAGTACACAAATCCCACTTTGCTAAACAAATTTTGTTCTTCTAGGTTGAAGCGTTCGTCTACAGTAGCAGTTTTTATATTTAGGATTCCCTCTGCTCTCTCCTATATAGATAGATGAATTTGGAACTCTAAATCCAACATGGTTCGTAGTAGCTCTTTGAAACTTGACAAAATAAAGGAGTTCTCAGTTTTGTCTAAGTAGTTTGTTTTCTCTTTAAGTAGCCCTAAGCACCGACTGTAGAAAAGCACTTTCATTGAGAGGGGTTGTCAAGCTTCTAAGAATTAACGAGTTTCCCAAATATCAACAAATATTTTTCACCCAATCTTGATGATACTTGGTGGTAATGATCAGTACACAAATCCCACTTGGCTCACCAAATTTTGTTCTTCTAGGTTGAAGTGTTCATCTACAGAAGCAGTTTTTATATTTAGGATTCCCTCTGCTCTGTCCTATATAGATAGATGAATTTGGAACTCTAAATCCAACATGGTTCGGAGTAGCTCTTTGAATCTTCACAAAAAAAGGAGTTCTCAGTTTTGTCTCTATGGTTTGTTTCCTCTTCAAGTAGCCCTAAGCACAGACTGTGGAAAAGCACTTTCATTGAGAGGGGTTGTCAAGAATCTAAGAATAAACGCATTTCCGAAATACCAGCAAATATTTTTTCACCCAATCTTGATGAAACTTGGTGGTAATGATCAGTACACAAATCCCACTTGGCTCACCAAATTTTGTTCTTCTAGGTTGAAGCGTTCATCTACAGTAGTAGTTTTTATATTTAGTTTTCCCTCTGTTCTCTCCTATATAGATAGATGAATGTGGATCTCTAAATCCAACATGGTTTGTAGTAGCTCTTTGAAACTTTACAAAATAAAGGAGTTCTCAGTTCTGTCTCTAAGGTTTGTTTCCTTTTCAAGTAGCCCTCAGAACAGACTGTGGAAAAGCACTTTCATTGAGAGGGGTTGCCAAGCTTCTAAGAATTAACGAGTTTCCGAAATACCAGCAAATATTTTTTCACCCGATCTTGATGATACTTGGTGGTAATGATTTGTACACAAATCCCACTTGGCTCAGAAAATTTTGTTCTTCTAGGTTGAAGCGTTCGTGTACAGTAGCAGTTTTTATATTTAGGTTTCCTTCTGTTCTCTCTTATATAGATAGATGAATTTGGAACTCTAAATCCAAAATGGTTTGTACTAGCTCTTTGAAACGTGACAAAATAAAGGAGTTCTCAGTTTTGTCTCTATGGTTTGTTTCCTCTTCAAGTAGCCCTAGGCACAGACTGTGGAAAAGCACTTTCATTGATAGGGGTTTTTAACCTTCTAAGAATTAACGAGTTTCCGAAATACCAGCAAATATTTTTTCACCCAATCTTGATGATACTTGGTGACAATGATCAGTACACAAATCCCACTTTGCTAAACAAATTTTGTTCTTCTAGGTTGAAGCGTTTGTCTACAGTAGCAGTTTTTATATTTACGATTCCCTCTGCTCTCTCCTATATAGATAGATGAATTTGGAACTCTAAATCCAACATGGTTTGTAGTAGCTCTTTGAAACTTGACAAAATAAAGGAGTTCTCAGTTTTGTCTCAATGGTTTGCTTCCTCTTTAAGTAGCCCTAAGCACAGACTGTGGAAAAGCACTTTCATTGAGAGGGGTTGCCAAGCTTCTACGAATTAACGATTTTCCCAAATACCAGCAAATATTTTTCATCCAATCTTGATGATACTTGGTTTTAATGATCAGTACACAAATCCCACTTGGCTCACCAAATTTTGTTCTTCTAGGTTGAAGCGTTGGTCTACAGTAGCAGTTTTTATATTTAGGTTTCCCTCTGTTCTCTCCTATATAGATAGATGAATTTGGAACTCTAAATCCAACATGGTTTGTAGTAGCCCTTTGAAACTTGACAAAATTAAGGAGTTCTCAGTTTTGTCTCTATGGTTTGTTTCCTCTTTAAGTAGCCCTAAGCACAGACTTTGGAAAAGCACTTTCATTGAGAGGGGTTGTCAAGCTTCTAAGAATTAACGATTTTCCCAAATACCAGCAAATATTTTTCACCCAATCTTGATGATACTTGGTGGTAATGATTTGTACACAAATCCCACTTGGCTCAGCAAATTTTGTTCTTCTAGGTTGAAGCGTTCGTCTACAGTATCGGTTTTTATATTTAGTTTTCCCTCTGTTCTCTCTTATATACATAGATGAATTTTTAACTCTAAATCCAACAGGGTTTGTAGTATCTCTTTGAAACTTGACAAAATAAAGGAGTTCTCAGTTTTGTCTCTATGGTTTGTTTCCTCTTCAATAGCCCTAGGCACAGACTGTGGAAAAGCACTTTCATCGAGAGGGGTTGCCAAGCTTCTAAGAATTAACGAGTTTCCGAAATACCAGCAAATATTTTTTTACGCAATCTTGATGATACTTGGTGGTAATGATCAGTACACAATTCCCACTTGGCTCACCAAATTTTGTTCTTATACGTTGAAGCGTTCGTGTAGAGTAGCATTTTTTATATTTAGGTTTCCTTCTGTTCTCTCCTATATAGATAGATGAATTTGCAACTCTAAATCCAACATGGTTTGGAGT
Source organism: Callospermophilus lateralis (assembly GCF_048772815.1). Classification (NCBI taxonomy): domain Eukaryota; kingdom Metazoa; phylum Chordata; class Mammalia; order Rodentia; family Sciuridae; genus Callospermophilus; species Callospermophilus lateralis. Next base: position 19,744 of record NW_027516895.1, read on the forward strand.
AGCTCTTTGAAACTTGACAAAATAAAGGAGTTCTCAGTTCTGTATCTATGGTTTGTTTCCTCTTCAAGTAGCCCTAGGCACAGACTGTGGAAAAGCACTTTCATTGAGAAGGGTTTCCAACCTTCTAAGAATTAACGAGTTTCCGAAATACCAGCAAATATTTTTTCACCCAATCTTGATGACACTTGGTGGTAATGATCAGTACACAAATCCCACTTAGCTAAACAAATTTTGTTCTTCTAGGTTGAAGCGTTTGTCTACAGTAGCAGTTTTTATATTTACGATTCCCTCTGCTCTCTCCTATATAGATAGATAAATTTGGAACTCTAAATCCAACATGGTTTGTAGTAGCTCTTTGAAACTTGACAAAATAAATTAGTTCTCAGTTTTGTCTCTATGGTTTGCTTCCTCTTTAAGTAGCCCTAAGCACAGACTGTGGAAAAGCACTTTCATTGAGAGGGGTTGCCAAGCTTCTACGAATTAACGATTTTCCCAAATACCAGCAAATATTTTTCACCCAAACTTGATGATACTTGGTTTTAATGATCAGTACACAAATCCCACTTGGCTCACCAAATTTTGTTCTTCTAGGTTGAAGCGTTGGTCTACAGTAGCAGTTTTCATATTTAGGTTTCCCTCTGTTCTCTCCTATATAGATAGATGAATTTGGAACTCTAAATCCAACATGGTTTGTAGTAGCCCTTTGAAACTTGACAAACTTAAGGAGTTCTCAGTTTTGTCTCTATGGTTTGTTTCCTCTTTAAGTAGCCCTAATCACAGACTGTGTAAAAGCACTTTCATTGAGAGGGGTTGCCAAGCTTCTAAGAATTAACGAGTTTCCGAAATACCAGCAAATATTTTTTCACCCGATCTTGATGATACTTGGTGGTAATGATTTGTACACAAATCCCACTTGGCTCAGAAAATTTTGTTCTTCTAGGTTGAAGCGTTCGTGTACAGTAGCAGTTTTTATATTTAGGTTTCCTTCTGTTCTCTCTTATATAGATAGATGAATTTGGAACTCTAAATCCAACATGGTTTGTAGTAGCTCTTTGAAACATGACAAAATAAAGGAGTTCTCAGTTTTGTCTCTATGGTTTGTTTCCTCTTCAAGTAGCCCTAGGCACAGACTGTGGAAAAGCACTTTCATTGAGAGGGGTTGCCAAGCTTCTAAGAATTAACGAGTTTCCGAAATACCAGCAAATACTTTTTCACCCAATCTTGATGATACTTGGTGGTAATGATTTTACACAAATCCCACTTGGCTCAGCAAATTTTGTTCTTCTAGGTTGAAGCGTTCGTCTACAGTAGCAGTTTTTATATTTAGGTTTCCCTTTGTTCTCTCCTATATAGATAGATGAAGTTGGAACTCTAAATCCAACATGGTTTGTAGTAGCTCTTTGAAACTTGACAAGATAAAGGAGTTCTCAGTTTTGTCTCTATGGTTTGTTTCCTCTTCAAGTAGCCCTAGGCACAGACAGTGCAAAAGCACTTTCATTGAGAGGGGTTGGCAAGCTTCTAAGAATTAACGAGTTTCCGAAATACCAGCAAATATTTTTTTACGCAATCTTGATGATATTTGGTGGTAATGATCAGTACACAAATCCCACTTGGCTCACCAAATTTTGTTCTTATAGGTTGAAGCGTTCGTGTACAGTAGCATTTTTTATATTTAGGTTTCCTTCTGTTCTCTCCTATATAGATAGATGAATTTGGAACTCTAAATCCAACATGGTTTGGAGTAGCTCTTTGAAACTTGAAAAAATAAAGGAGTTCTCAGTTTTGTCTCTATGGTTTGTTTCCTCTTCAAGTAGCCCTAGGCACAGACTGTGTAAAAGCACTTTCATTGATAGGGTTTGCCAACCTTCTAAGAATTAACGAGTTTCCGAAATACCAGCAAATACTTTTTCACCCGATCTTGATGATACTTGGTGGTAATGATTAGTACACAAATCCCACTTGGCTCAAGAAATTTTGTTCTTCTAGGTTTAAGCGTTCATATACAGTAGTAGTTTTTATATTAAGTTTTCCCTCTGTTCTCTCCTATATAGATAGATGAATGTGGAACTCTAAATCCAACATGGATTGTAGTAGCTTTTTGAAACTTTACAAAATAAAGGAGTTCTCATTTTTGTCTCTATGGTTTGTTTCCTCTACAAGTAACCCTCAGCGCAGACTGTGGAATGGCACTTTCATTGAGAGGGCTTGCCAAGCTTCTAAGAATTAACGAGTTTCCGAAGTACCAGCAAATATTTTTTCACCTGATCTTGATGATACTTGGTGGTAATGATTAGTACACAAATCCCACTTGGCTCACGAAATTTGTACTTCTCGGTTGAAGCGTTCGTGTACAGTAGCACTTTTTATTATTAGGTTTCCTTGTGTTCTCTCCTATATACATAGATGAATTTGGAACTCTAAATCCAACATGGTTTGTAGTAGCTCTTTGAAAATTGACAAAATAGAGGAGTTCTCAGTTTTGTCTCTATGGTTTGTTAATCTTCAAGTAGCCCTAGGCACACACTGTGGAAAAGCACTTTCATTGAGAGGGGTTGCCAACCTCCTAAGAATTAACGAGTTTCCGAAATACCTGCAAATATTTTTTCACCCAATCTTGATGTTACTTGGTGGTAATGATCAGTACACAAATCCCACTTGGCTCACGAAATTTTGTTCTTCTAGGTTGAAGCGTTCGTCTACAGTAGCAGTTTTTTTATTTAGGTTTCCCTCTGCTCAATCCTATATAGATAGATGAATTTGGAACTCTAAATCCAACATTGTTTGTAGTATCTCTTTGAAACTTGACAAAATAAAGCAGTTCTCAGTTTTGTCTCCATGGTTTGTTTCCTCTTTATGTAGCCCTAAGCACAGACTGTGTAAAAGCACTTTCATTGAGAGGGGTTGTCAAGCTTCTAAGAATTAACGAGTTTCCGAAATACCAGCAAAAATTTTTTCACCCAATCTTGATGATACTTGGTGGTAATGATCAGTACACAAATCCCACTTGGCTCACCAAATTTTGTTCTTCTAGGTTGAAGCGTTCGTCTACAGAAGCAGTTTTTATATGTAGGATTCCCTCTGATCTCTCCTATATAGATAGATGAATTTGGAACTCTAAATTCAACATGGTTAGTAGTAGCTCTTTGAAACTTGACAAAATAAAGGAGTTCTCAGTTTTGTCTCTATGGTTTGTTTCCTCTTCAAGTAGCCCTCAGCACAGACTGTGGAAAAGCACTTTCATTGAGAGGGGTTGCCAAGCTTCTAAGAATTAACGACTTCCCGAAATATCAGCAAATATTTTTTCACCCGAACTTGATGATACTTGGTGGTAATGATTAGTACACAAATCCCACTTGGCTCACGAAATTTTGTTTTTCTAGGTTGAAGCGTTCGTGTACAGTAGCAGTTTTTATATTTAGGTTTCCTTCTGTTCTCTCCTATATAGATAGATGAATTTGGAACTCTAAATCCCACGTGGTTCGTAGTAGCTCTTTGAAACTTGACAAAATAAAGGAGTTCTCAGTTTTGTCTCTATGGTTTGTTTCCTCTTCAAGTAGCCCTAGGCACAGACTGTGGAAAAGCACTTTCATTGAGAGGGGTTGCCAAGCTTCTAAGAATTAACGAGTTTCCGAAATACCAGCAAATACTTTTTCACCCAATCTTGATGATACTTGGTGGCAATGATTTGTACACAAATCAAACTTGGCTCAGCAAATTTTGTTCTTCTAGGTTGAAGCGTTCGTCTACAGTATCGGTTTTTATATTTAGTTTTCCCTCTGTTCTCTCTTATATACATAGATGAATTTGGAACTCTAAATCCAACAGGGTTTGTAGTATCTCTTTGAAACTTGACAAAATAAAGGAGTTCTCAGTTTTGTCTCTATGGTTTGTTTCCTCTTCAAGTAGCCCTAGGCACAGACTGTGGAAAAGCACTTTCATTGAGAGGGGTTGCCAAGCTTCTAAGAATTAACGAGTTTCCGAAATACCAGCAAATATTTTTTTACGCAATCTTGATGATACTTGGTGGTAATGATCAGTACACAAATCCCACTTGGCTCACCAAATTTTGTTCTTATAGGTTGAAGCGTTCGTGTACAGTAGCAGTTTTTATATTTAGGTTTCCTTCTGTTCTCTCCAATATAGATAGATGAATTTGGAACTCTAAATCCAACATGGTTTGGAGTAGCTCTTTGAAACTTGACAAAATAAAGGAGTTCTCAGTTTTGTCTCTATGGTTTGTTTCTTCTTCAAGTAGCCCTAAGCACAGACTGTGGAAAAGCACTTTCATTGAGAGGGGTTGCCAAACTTCTAAGAATTAAAGAGTTTCCGAAATACCTGCAAATATTTTTTCACCCAATATTGATGATACTTGGTGGTAATGATCAGTACACAAATCCCACGTGGCTCACCAAACTTTGTTCTTCTAGGTTGAAGCGTTCATCTACAGAAGCAGTTTTTATATTTAAGATTCCCTCTGCTCTGTCCTATATAGATAGATGAATTTGCAACTCTAAATCCAACACGGTTCGTAGTAGCTCTTTGAAACTTCACAAAATAAAGGAGTTCTCAGTTTTGTCTCTACGGTTTGTTTCCTCTTCAAGTAGCCCTAAGCACAGACTGTTGAAAAGCACTTTCATTGAGAGGGGTTGTGAAGCTTCTAAGAATTAACACGTTTCTGAAATACCAGCATATATTTTTTCACCCAAACTTGATGATACTTGGTGGTAATGATCAGTACACAAATCCCACTTGGCTCACCAAATTTTGTTCTTCTAGGTTGAAGCGTTCGTCTACAGAAGCAGTTTTTATATGTAGGATTCCCTCTGATCTCTCCTATATAGATAGATGATTTTGGAACTCTAAATCCAACATGGTTAGTAGTAGCTCTTTGAAACTTGACAAAATAAAGAAGTTCTCAGTTTTGTCTCTATGGTTTGTTTCCTCTTCAAGTAGCCCTAAGCACAGACTGTGAAAAAGCACTTTCATTGAGAGGGGTTGTCAATCTTCTAAGAATTAACGCGTTTCCGAAATACCAGCAAATATTTTTTCACCCAATCTTGATGATACTTGGTTTTAATGATCAGTACAGAAATCCCACTTGGCTCACCAAATTTTGTTCTTCTAGGTTGAAGCGTTGGTCTACAGTAGCAGTTTTTATATTTAGGTTTCCCTCTCTTCTCTCCTATATAGATACATGAATTTGGAACTCTAAATCCAACATGGTTTGTAGTAGCCCTTTGAAACTTGACAAAATTAAGGAGTTCTCAGTTTTGTCTCTATGGTTTGTTTCCTCTTTAGGTAGCCCTAATCACAGACTGTGTAAAAGCACTTTCATTGAGAGGGGTTGCCAAGCTTCTTCGAATTAACGATTTTCCCAAATACCAGCAAATATTTTTCACCCAATCTTGATGATACTTGGTGGTAATGATCAGTACACAAATCCCACTTGGCTCAAAAAATTTTGTTCTTCTAGGTTGAAGCGTTCATCTAATGTAGTAGTTTTTATATTTAGTTTTCCCTCTGTTCTCTCCTATATAGATAGATGAATGTGGATCTCTAAATCCAACATGGTTTGTAGTAGCTCTTTGAAACTGTACAAAATAAAGGAGTTCTCAGTTCTGTCTCTAAGGTTTGTTTCCTTTTCAAGTAGATCTCAGAACAGACTGTGGAAAAGCACTTTCATTGAGAGGGGTTGCCAAGCTTCTAAGAATTAACGAGTTTCCGAAATACCAGCAAATATTTTTTCACCCGATCTTGATGATACTTGGTGGTAATGATTTGTACACAAATCCCACTTGGCTCAGAAAATTTTGTTCTTCTAGGTTGAAGCGTTCGTGTACAGTAGCAGTTTTTATATTTAGGTTTCCTTCTGTTCTCTCTTATATAGATAGATGAATTTGGAACTCTAAATCCAACATGGTTTGTAGTAGCTCTTTGAAACGTGACAAAATAAAGGAGTTCTCAGTTTTGTCTCTATGGTTTGTTTCCTCTTCAAGTAGCCCTAGGCACAGACTGTGGAAAAGCACTTTCATTGAGAGGGGTTGCCAAGCTTCTAAGAATTAACGAGTTTCCGAAATACCAGCAAATACTTTTTCACCCAATCTTGATGATACTTGGTCGTAATGATTTTACACAAATCCCACTTGGCTCAGCAAATTTTGTTCTTCTAGGTTGAAGCGTTCGTGTACAGTAGCATTTTTTATATTTAGGTTTTCTTCTGTTCTCTCCTATATAGATAGATGAATTTGGAACTCTAAATCCAACATGGTTTGGAGTAGCTCTTTGAAACTTGAAAAAATAAAGGAGTTCTCAGTTTTGTATCTATGGTTTGTTTCCTCTTCAAGTAGCCCTAGGCACAGACTGTGGAAAAGCACTTTCATTGAGAGGGGTTGCCAAACTTCTAAGAATTAACGCTTTTCCAAAATACCTGCAAATATTTTTTCACCCAATATTGATGATACTTGGTGGTAATGATCAGTACACAAATCCCACGTGGCTCACCAAATTTTGTTCTTCTAGGTTGAAGCGTTCGTCTACAGAAGCAGTTTTTATATTTAAGATTCCCTCTGCTCTGTCCTATATAGATAGATGAATTTGCAACTCTAAATCCAACACGGTTCACAGTAGCTCTTTGAAACTTCACAAAATAAAGGAGTTCTCTGTTTTGTCTCTATGGTTTGTTTCCTCTTCAAGTAGCCCTAAGCACAGACTGTGGAAAAGCACTTTCATTGTGAGGGGTTGTCAAGCTTCTAAGAATTAACGCGTTTCCGAAATACCAGCATATATTTTTTCACCCAATCTTGATGATACTTGGTGGTAATGATCAGTACACAAATCCCACTTGGCTCACCAAATTTTGTTCTTCTTGGTTGAAGCGTTCGTCTACAGTAGCAGTTTTTATATTTATATTTCCATCTGCTCTCTCCTATATAAATAGATGAATTTGGAACTCTAAATCCAACATGGTTTGTAGTAGCTCTTTGAAACTGACAAAATAAAGGAGTTCTCAGTTTTGTCTCTATGGTTTGTTTCCTCTTTAAGTAGCCCTAAGCACAGACTGTGGAAAAGCACTTTCATTGAGAGGGGTTGTCAAGCTTCTAAGAATTAATGAGTTTCCCAAATACCAGCAAATATTTTTCACCCAATCTTGATGATACTTGGTGGTAATGATCAGTACACAAATCCCACTTGTCTCACCAAATTTTGTTCTTCTAGGTTGAAGCGTTCATCTACAGTAGTAGTTTTTATATTTAGTTTTCCCTCTGTTCTCTCCTATATAGATAGATGAATGTGGAACTCTAAATCCAACATAATTTGTAGTAGCTCTTTGAAACTTTACAAAATAAAGGAGTTCTCAGTTTTGTCTCTATGGTTTGTTTCCTCTTCAAGTAGCCCTCAGCACAGACTGTGGAAAAGCACTTTCATTGAGAGGGGTTGCCAAGCTTCTAAGAATTAACGACTTCCCGAAATACCAGCAAATATTTTATCACCCGATCTTGATGATACTTGGTGGTAATGATTAGTACACAAATCCCACTTGGCTCACGAAATTTTGTTCTTCTAGGTTGAAGCGTTCGTGTACAGTAGCAGTTTTTATGTTTAGGTTTCCTTCTGTTCTCTCCTATATAGATAGATGAATTTGGAACTCTAAATCCCACGTGGTTCGTAGTAGCTCTTTGAAACTTGACAAAATAAAGGAGTTCTCAGTTTTGTCTCTATGGTTTGTTTCCTCTTCAAGAAGCCCTAGGCATAGACTGTGGAAAAGCACTTTCATTGAGAGGGGTTGCCAAGCTTCTAAGAATTAACGAGTTTCCGAAATACCAGGAAATATTTTTCACCCAATCTTGATGATACTTGGTGGTAATGATTTGTACACAAATCCCACTTGGCTCAGCAAATTTTGTTCTTCTAGGTTGAAGCGTTCGTCTACAGTATCGGTTTTTATATTTAGTTTTCCCTCTGTTCTCTCTTATATACATAGATGAATTTTTAACTCTAAATCCAACAGGGTTTGTAGTATGTCTTTGAAACTTGACAAAATAAAGGAGTTCTCAGTTTTGTCTCTATGGTTTGTTTCCTCTTCAATAGCCCTAGGCACAGACTGTGGAAAAGCACTTTCATCGAGAGGGGTTGCCAAGCTTCTAAGAATTAACGAGTTTCCGAAATACCAGCAAATATTTTTTTACGCAATCTTGATGATACTTGGTGGTAATGATCAGTACACAATTCCCACTTGGCTCACCAAATTTTGTTCTTATACGTTGAAGCGTTCGTGTAGAGTAGCATTTTTTATATTTAGGTTTCCTTCTGTTCTCTCCTATATAGATAGATGAATTTGCAACTCTAAATCCAACATGGTTTGGAGTAGCTCTTTGAAACTTGACAAAATAAAGGAGTTCTCAGTTTTGTATCTATGGTTTGTTTCCTCTTCAAGTAGCCCTAGGCACAGACTGTGGAAAAGCACTTTCATTGAGAAGGGTTTCCAACCTTCTAAGAATTAACGAGTTTCCGAAATACCAGCAAATATTTTTTCACCCAATCTTGATGACACTTGGTGGTAATGATCAGTACACAAATCCCACTTAGCTAAACAAATTTTGTTCTTCTAGGTTGAAGCGTTTGTCTACAGTAGCAGTTTTTATATTTACGATTCCCTCTGCTCTCTCCTATATAGATAGATAAATTTGGAACTCTAAATCCAACATGGTTTGTAGTAGCTCTTTGAAACTTGACAAAATAAATTAGTTCTCAGTTTTGTCTCTATGGTTTGCTTCCTCTTTATGTAGCCCTAAGCACAGACTGTGGAAAAGCACTTTCATTGAGAGGGGTTGCCAAGCTTCTACGAATTAACGATTTTCCCAAATACCAGCAAATATTTTTCACCCAAACTTGATGATACTTGGTTTTAATGATCAGTACACAAATCCCACTTGGCTCACCAAATTTTGTTCTTCTAGGTTGAAGCGTTGGTCTACAGTAGCAGTTTTTATATTTAGGTTTCCCTCTGTTCTCTCCTATATAGATAGATGAATTTGGAACTCTAAATCCAACATGGTTTGTAGTAGCCCTTTGAAACTTGACAAACTTAAGGAGTTCTCAGTTTTGTCTCTATGGTTTGTTTCCTCTTTAAGTAGCCCTAATCACAGACTGTGTAAAAGCACTTTCATTGAGAGGGGTTGCCAAGCTTCTACGAATTAACGAGTTTCCGAAATACCAGCAAATATTTTTTCACCCGATCTTGATGATACTTGGTGGTAATGATTTGTACACAAATCCCACTTGGCTCAGAAAATTTTGTTCTTCTAGGTTGAAGCGTTCGTGTACAGTAGCAGTTTTTATATTTAGGTTTCCTTCTGTTCTCTCTTATATAGATAGATGAATTTGGAACTCTAAATCCAACATGGTTTGTAGTAGCTCTTTGAAACGTGACAAAATAAAGGAGTTCTCAGTTTTGTCTCTATGGTTTGTTTCCTCTTCAAGTAGCCCTAGGCACAGACTGTGGAAAAGCACTTTCATTGAGAGGGGTTGCCAAGCTTCTAAGAATTAACGAGTTTCCGAAATACCAGCAAATACTTTTTCACCCAATCTTGATGATACTTGGTCGTAATGATTTTACACAAATCCCACTTGGCTCAGCAAATTTTGTTCTTCTAGGTTGAAGCGTTCGTCTACAGTAGCAGTTTTTATATTTAGGTTTCCCTTTGTTCTCTCCTATATAGATAGATGAATGTGGAACTCTAAATCCAACATGGATTGTAGTAGCTTTTTGAAACTTTACAAAATAAAGGAGTTCTCATTTTTGTCTCTATGGTTTGTTTCCTCTTCAAGTAACCCTCAGCGCAAACTGTGGAATGGCACTTTCATTGAGAGGGCTTGCCAAGCTTCTAAGAATTAACGAGTTTCCGAAGTACCAGCAAATATTTTTTCACCTGATCTTGATGATACTTGGTGGTAATGATTAGTACACAAATCCCACTTGGCTCACGAAATTTGTACTTCTCGGTTGAAGCGTTCGTGTACAGTAGCACTTTTTATTATTAGGTTTCCTTGTGTTCTCTCCTATATACATAGATGAATTTGGAACTCTAAATCCAACATGGTTTGTAGTAGCTCTTTGAAAATTGACAAAATAGAGGAGTTCTCAGTTTTGTCTCTATGGTTTGTTAATCTTCAAGTAGCCCTAGGCACACACTGTGGAAAAGCACTTTCATTGAGAGGGGTTGCCAACCTCCTAAGAATTAACGAGTTTCCGAAATACCTGCAAATATTTTTTCACCCAATCTTGATGATACTTGGTGGTAATGATCAGTACACAAATCCCACTTGGCTCACGAAATTATGTTCTTCTAGGTTGAAGCGTTCGTCTACAGTAGCAGTTTTTTTTATTTAGGTTTCCCTCTGCTCAATCCTATATAGATAGATGAATTTGGAACTCTAAATCCAACATTGTTTGTAGTATCTCTTTGAAACTTGACAAAATAAAGCAGTTCTCAGTTTTGTCTCCATGGTTTGTTTCCTCTTTATGTAGCCCTAAGCACAGACTGTGTAAAAGCACTTTCATTGAGAGGGGTTGTCAAGCTTCTAAGAATTAACGAGTTTCCGAAATACCAGCAAAAATTTTTTCACCCAATCTTGATGATACTTGGTGGTAATGATCAGTACACAAATCCCACTTGGCTCACCAAATTTTGTTCTTCTAGGTTGAAGCGTTCGTCTACAGAAGCAGTTTTTATATGTAGGATTCCCTCTGATCTCTCCTATATAGATAGATGAATTTGGAACTCTAAATCCAACATGGTTAGTAGTAGCTCTTTGAAACTTGACAAAATAAAGGAGTTCTCAGTTTTGTCTCTATGGTTTGTTTCCTCTTCAAGTAGCCCTCAGCACAGACTGTGGAAAAGCACTTTCATTGAGAGGGGTTGCCAAGCTTCTAAGAATTAACGACTTCCCGAAATATCAGCAAATATTTTTTCACCCGAACTTGATGATACTTGGTGGTAATGATTAGTACACAAATCCCACTTGGCTCACGAAATTTTGTTTTTCTAGGTTGAAGCGTTTGTGTACAGTAGCAGTTTTTATATTTAGGTTTCCTTCTGTTCTCTCCTATATAGATAGATGAATTTGGAACTCTAAATCCCACGTGGTTCGTAGTAGCTCTTTGAAACTTGACAAAATAAAGGAGTTCTCAGTTTTGTCTCTATGGTTTGTTTCCTCTTCAAGTAGCCCTAAGCACAGACTGTGGAAAAGCACTTTCATTGAGAGGGGTTGTCAAGCTTCTAAGAATTAACGAGTTTCCGAAATACCAGCAAAAATTTTTTCACCCAATCTTGATGATACTTGGTGGTAATGATCAGTACACAAATCCCACTTGGCTCACCAAATTTTGTTCTTCTAGGTTGAAGCGTTCGTCTACAGAAGCAGTTTTTATATGTAGGATTCCCTCTGATCTCTCCTATATAGATAGATGAATTTGGAACTCTAAATCCAACATGGTTAGTAGTAGCTCTTTGAAACTTGACAAAATAAAGGAGTTCTCAGTTTTGTCTCTATGGTTTGTTTCCTCTTCAAGTAGCCCTCAGCACAGACTGTGGAAAAGCACTTTCATTGAGAGGGGTTGCCAAGCTTCTAAGAATTAACGACTTCCCGAAATATCAGCAAATATTTTTTCACCCGAACTTGATGATACTTGGTGGTAATGATTAGTACACAAATCCCACTTGGCTCACGAAATTTTGTTTTTCTAGGTTGAAGCGTTCGTGTACAGTAGCAGTTTTTATATTTAGGTTTCCTTCTGTTCTCTCCTATATAGATAGATGAATTTGGAACTCTAAATCCCACGTGGTTCGTAGTAGCTCTTTGAAACTTGACAAAATAAAGGAGTTCTCAGTTTTGTCTCTATGGTTTGTTTCCTCTTCAAGTAGCCCTAAGCACAGACTGTGGAAAAGCACTTTCATTGAGAGGGGTTGTCAAGCTTCTAAGAATTAACGAGTTTCCGAAATACCAGCAAATATTTTTTCACCCAATCTTGATGATACTTGGTGGTAATGATCAGTACACAAATCCCACTTGGCTCACCAAATTTTGTTCTTCTAGGTTGAAGCGTTCGTCTACAGAAGCAGTTTTTATATGTAGGATTCCCTCTGATCTCTCCTATATAGATAGATGATTTTGGAACTCTAAATCCAACATGGTTAGTAGTAGCTCTTTGAAACTTGACAAAATAAAGGAGTTCTCAGTTTTGTCTCTATGGTTTGTTTCCTCTTCAAGTAGCCCTAAGCACAGACTGTGAAAAAGCACTTTCATTGAGAGGGGTTGTCAATCTTCTAAGAATTAACGCGTTTCCGAAATACCAGCAAATATTTTTTCACCCAATCTTGATGATACTTGGTGGTAATGATCAGTACACAAATCCCACTTGGCTCACCAAATTTTGTTCTTCTAGGTTGAAGCGTTCGTCTACAGTAGCAGTTTTTATATTTAGGTTTCCCTCTGCTCTCTCCTATATAGATACATGAATTTGGAACTCTAAATCCAACATGGTTTGTAGTAGCTCTTTGAAACTTGACAAAATGAAGGAGTTCTCAGTTCTGTCTCTATGGTTTGTTTCCGCTTTAAGTAGCCCTAAGCACAGACTGTGTAAAAGCACTTTCATTGAGAGGGGTTGCCAAGCTTCTAATAATTAACGAGTTTCCCAAATACCACCAAATATTTTTCACCCAATCTTGATGATACTTGGTGGTAATGATCAGTAAACAAATCCCACTTGGCTAACCAAATTTTGTTCTTCTAGGTTGAAGCGTTCATCTACAGTAGTAGTTTTTATATTTAGTTTTCCCTCTGTTCTCTCCTATATAGATAGATGAATGTGGAACTCTAAATCCAACATGATTTGTAGTAGCTCTTTGAAACTTTACAAAATAAAGGAGTTCTCAGTTTTGTCTCTATGGTTTGTTTCCTCTTCAAGTAGCCCTCAGCACAGACTGTGGAAAAGCAATTTCATTGAGAGGGGTTGCCAAGCTTCTAAGAATTAACGACTTCCCGAAATACCAGCAAATATTTTTTCACCCGATCTTGATGATACTTGGTGGTAATGATTAGTACACAAATCCCACTTGGCTCACGAAATTTTGTTTTTCTAGGTTGAAGCGTTCGTGTACAGTAGCAGTTTTTATATTTAGGTTTCCTTCTGTTCTCTCCTATATAGATAGATGAATTTGGAACTCTAAATCCCACGTGGTTCGTAGTAGCTCTTTGAAACTTGACAAAATAAAGGAGTTCTCAGTTTTGTCTCTATGGTTTGTTTCCTCTTCAAGTAGCCCTAGGCACAGACTGTGGAAAAGCACTTTCATTGAGAGGGGTTGCCAAGCTTCTAAGAATTAACGAGTTTCCGAAATACCAGCAAATACTTTTTCACCCAATCTTGATGATACTTGGTGGTAATGATTTGTACACCAATCCCACTTGGCTCAGCAAATTTTGTTCTTCTAGGTTGAAGCGTTCGTCTACAGTATCGGTTTTTATATTTAGTTTTCCCTCTGTTCTCTCTTATATACATAGATGAATTTGGAACTCTAAATCCAACAGGGTTTGGAGTAGCTCTTTGAAACTTGACAAAATAAAGGAGTTCTCAGTTTTGTCTCTATGGTTTGTTTCTTCTTCAAGTAGCCCTAAGCACAGACTGTGGAAAAGCACTTTCATTGAGAGGGGTTGCCAAACTTCTAAGAATTAAAGAGTTTCCGAAATACCTGCAAATATTTTTTCACCCAATATTGATGATAATTGGTGGTAATGATCAGTACACAAATCCCACGTGGCTCACCAAACTTTGTTCTTCTAGGTTGAAGCGTTCATCTACAGAAGCAGTTTTTATATTTAAGATTCCCTCTGCTCTGTCCTATATAGATAGATGAATTTGCAACTCTAAATCCAACACGGTTCGTAGTAGCTCTTTGAAACTTGACAAAATAAAGGAGTTCTAGTTTTGTCTCTATGGTTTGTTTCCACTTCAAGTAGCCCTAAGCACAGACTGTGGAAAAGCACTTTCATTGAAAGGGGTTGTCAAGCTTCTAAGAATTAACGAGTTTCCGAAATACCAGCAAATATTTTTTCACCCAATCTTGATGATACTTGGTGGTAATGATCAGTACACAAATCCCACTTGGCTCACCAAATTTTGTTCTTCTAGGTTGAAGCGTTCGTCTACAGTAGCAGTTTTAATATTTAGGTTTCCCTCTGTTCTCTCCTATATAGATAGATGAAGTTGGAACTCTAAATCCAACATGGTTTGTAGTAGCTCTTTGAAACTTGACAAAATAAAGGAGTTCTCAGTTTTGTCTCTATGGTTTGTTTCCTCTTCATGTAGCCCTAGGCAGAGACTGTAAAAAAGCACTTTCATCGAGTGGCGTTGCCAAGCTTCTAAGAATTAACGAGTTTCCGAAATACCAGCAAATATTTTTTTACGCAATCTTGATGATACTTGGTGGTAATGATCAGTACACAAATCCCACTTGGCTCACGAAATTTTGTTCTTCTAGGTTTAAGCGTTCATCTACAGTAGTAGTTTTTATATTTAGTTTTCTCTCTGTTCTCTCCTATATAGATAGATGAATGTGGAACTATAAATCCAACATGGTTTGTAGTAGCTCTTTGAAACTTTACAAAATAAATGAGATCTCAGTTTTGTCTCTATGGTTTGTTTCCTCTTCAAGTAGCCCTCAGCGCAGACTGTGGAAAAGCACTTTCATTGAGAGAGGTGGCCAAGCTTCTAAGAATTAACGAGTTTCCAAAATACCAGCAAATATTTTTTCACCCGATCTTGATGATACTTGGTGGTAATGATTAGTACACAAATCCCACTTGGCTCACGAAATTTTGTTCTTCTCGATTGAAGCGTTCGTGTACAGTAGCACTTTTTATTATTAGTTTTCCTTCTGTTCTCTCCTATATAGATAGATGAATTTGGAACTCTAAATCCAACATGGTTTGTAGTAGCTCATTGAAACTTGACAAAATAAAGGAGTTCTCAGTTTTGTCTCTATGGTTTGTTTCCTCTTCAAGTAGCCCTAGGCACATACTGTGGAAAAGCACTTGCATTGAGAGGGGTTGCCAACCTTCTAAGAATTAACGAGTTTCCGAAATACCTGCAAATATTTTTTCCCCAATCTTGATGATACTTGGTGGTCATGATCAGTACACAAATCCCACTTGGCTCACCAAATTTTGTTCTTCTAGGTTGAAGCGTTCGTCTACAGTAGCAGTATTTATATTTAGTTTTCCCTCTGTTCTCTCCTATATAGATAGATGCATGTGGAACTCTAAATCCAACATGGTTTGTAGTAGCTCTTTGAAACTTTACAAAATAAAGGAATTCTCAGTTTTGTCTCTATGGTTTGTTTTTTCTTCAAGTTTCCCTCAGCACAGACTGTGGAAAAGCACTTTCATTGAGAGGGCATGCCAAGCTTCTAAGAATTAACGACTTCCGGAAATACCAGCAAATATTTTTTTTCCCGAACTTGATGATACTTGGTGGTAATGATTAGTACACAAATCCCACTTGGCTCAGGAAATTTTGTTCATCTAGGTTGAAGCGTTCGTGTACAGTAGCAGTTTTATATTTAGGTTTCATTCTGTTCTCTCCTATATAGATAGATGAATTTGGAACTCTAAATCCAACATGGTTTTTAGTAGCTCTTTGAAACTTGACAAAATAAAGGAGGTCTCAGTTTTGTCTCTATGCTTTTTTCCTCTTCAAGTAGCCCTCAGCACAGACTGTGGAAAAGCACTTTCATTGAGCGGGGTTGCCAAGCTTCTAAGAATTAAAGATTTTCCCAAATACCAGCAAATATTTTTCACTCAATCTTGATGATACTTGGTGGTAATGATCAGTACACAAATCCAACTTGGCTCACGAAATTTTGTTCTTCTAGGTTGAAGCGTTCATCTACAGTAGTAGATTTTATATTTAGTTTTCCCTCTGTTCTCTCCTATATAGATAGATGAATGTGGAACTCTAAATCCAACATGATTTGTAGTAGCTCTTTGAAACTTGACAAAATAAAGGAGGTCTCAGTTTTGTCTCTATGGTTTTTTCCTCTTCAAGTAGCCCTCAGCACAGACTGTGGAAAAGCACTTTCATTGAGAGGGGTTGCCAAGCTTCTAAGAAATAACGACTTCCCGAAATACCAGCAAATATTTTTTCACCCGATCTTGATCATACTTGGTGGTAATGATTAGTACACAAATCCCACTTGGCTCACGAAATTTTGTTCTTCTAGGTTGAAGCGTTCGTGTACAGTAGCAGTTTTTATATTTAGGTTTCCTTCTGTTCTCTCTGATATAGATAGATGAATTTGGAACTCTAATTCCAACATGGTTCGTAGTAGCTCTTTTTAACTTGACAAAATAAAAGAGTTCTCAGTTTTGTCTCTATGGTTTGTTTCCTGTTTAAGTAGCCCTAAGCACAGACTGTGGAAAAGCACTTTCATCGAGAGGGGTTGGCAAGCTTCTAAGAATTAACGAGTTTCCGAAATACCAGCAAATATTTTTTTACGCAATCTTGATGATACTTGGTGGTAATGATCAGTACACAAATCCCACTTGGCTCACAAAATTTTCTTCTTCTAGGTTGAACCGTTCGTGTACAGTGGCAGTTTTTATATTTAGGTTTCCTTCTGTTCTCTCCTATATAGATAGATGAATTTGGAACTCTAAATCCAACATGGTTTGGAGTAGCTCTTTGAAACTTGACAAAATAACGGAGTTCTCAGTTTTGTCTCTATGGTTTGTTTCCTCTTCAAGTAGCCCTAGGCACAGACTGTGGAAAAGCACTTTCATTGAGAGGGGTTGCCAACCTTCTAAGAATTAACGATTTTCCCAAATACCAGCAAATATTTTTCACCAATCTTGATGATACTTGGTGGTAATGATCAGTACCCAAATCCCACTTGGCTCACCAAATTTTGTTCTTCTAGGTTGAAGCGTTCGTCTACAGTAGCAGTTTTTATATTTAGATTTCCATCTGCTCAATCCTATATAGATAGATGAATTTGGAACTCTAAATCCAACATGGTTTGTAGTAGCTCTTTGAAACTTGACAAAATAAAGGATTTTTCAGTTTTATCTCTATGGTTTGTTTCCTCTTTAAGTAGCCCTAAGCACAGACTGTGTAAAAGCACTTTCATTGAGAGGGGTTGTCAAGCTTCTAAGAATTAACGAGTTTCCGAAATACCAGCAAATATTTTTTCACCCAATCTTGATGAAACTTGGTGGTAATGATCAGTACAAAATTCCCACTTGGCTCACCAAATATTGTTCTTCTAGGTTGAAGCGTTCGTCTACAGAAGCAGTTTTAATATTTAGGTTTCCCTCTGTTCTCTCCTATATAGATAGATGAAGTTGGAACTCTAAATCCAACATGGTTTGTAGTAGCTCTTTGAAACTTGACAAAATAAAGGAGTTCTCAGTTTTGTCTCTATGGTTTGTTTCCTCTTCATGTAGCCCTAGGCACAGACTGTGGAAAAGCACTTTCATCGAGAGGGGTTGCCAAGCTTCTAAGAATTAACGAGATTCCGAAATACCAGCAAATATTTTTTTACGCAATCTTGATGATACTTGGTGGTAATGATCAGTACACAAATCCCACTTGGCTCACCAAATTTTGTTCTTCTAGGTTGAAGAGTTCGTGTACAGTAGCAGTTTTTATATTTAGGTTTCCTTCTCTTCTCTCCTATATAGATAGATGAATTTGGAACTCTAAATCCAACATGGTTTGGAGTAGCTCTTTGAAACTTGACAAAATACAGAGTTCTCAGTTTTGTCTCTATGGTTTGTTTCCTCTTCATGTAGCCCTCAGCGAGACTGTGGAAAAGCACTTTCATTGAGAGGGGTGGCCAAGCTTCTAAGAATTAACGAGTTTCCGAAATACCAGCAAATATTTTTTCACCCGATCTTGATGATACTTGGTGGTAATGATTAGTACACAAATCCCACTTGGCTCACGGAAATTTTGTTCTTCTCGGTTGAAGCGTTCGTGTACAGTAGCACTTTTTATTATTAGGATTCCCTCTGCTCTCTCCTATATAGATAGATGAATTTGGAACTCTAAATCCAACATGGTTTGTAGTAGCTCTTTGAAATTTGACAAAATAAAGGAGTTCTCAGTCTTGTCTCTATGGTTTGTTTCCTCTTCAAGTAGCCCTACGCACAGACTGTGGAAAAGCACTTTCATTGAGAGGGGTTGTCAAGCTTCTAAGAATTAACGAGTTTCCGAAATACCAGCAAATATTTTTTCACCCAATCTTGATGATACTTGGTGGTAATGATCAGTACACAAATCCCACTTGGATCACCAAATTTTGTTCTTCTAGGTTGAAGCGTTCGTCTACAGTAGCAGTTTTTATATTTAGGTTTCCCTCTGTTCTCTCCTATATAGATAGATGAAGTTGGAACTCTAAATCCAACATGGTTTGTAGTAGCTCTTTGAAACTTGACAAAATAAAGGAGTTCTCAGTTTTGTCTCTATGGTTTGTTTCCTCTTCAAGTAGCCCTAGGCAGAGACTGTGAAAAAGCACTTTCATCGAGTGGCGTGGCCAAGCTTCTAAGAATTAACAGGTTTCCGAAATACCAGCAAATATTTTTTTACGCAATCTTGATGATACTTGGTGGTAATGATCAGTACACAAATCCCACTTGGCCCACGAAATTTTGTTCTTCTAGGTTGAAGCGTTCATCTACAGTAGTAGTTATTATATTTAGTTTTCTCTCTGTTCTCTCCTATATAGATAGATGAATGTGGAACTATAAATCCAACATGGTTTGTAGTAGCTCTTTGAAACTTTACAAAATAAATGAGATCTCAGTTTTGTCTCTATGGTTTGTTTCCTCTTCAAGTAGCCCTAAGCGCAGACTGTGGAAAAGCACTTTCATTGAGAGGGGTGGCCAAGCTTCTAAGAATTAACGAGTTTCCGAAATACCAGCAAATATTTTTTCACCCGATCTTGATGATACTTGGTTGTAATGATTAGTACACAAATCCCACTTGGCTCACGAAATTTTGTTCTTCTCGGTTGAAGCGTTCGTGTACAGTAGCACTTTTTATTATTAGGTTTCCTTCTGTTCTCTCCTGTATAGATAGATGAATTTGGAACTCTAAATCCAACATGGTTTGTAGTAGCTCTTTGAAACTTTACAAAATAAAGGAGTTCTCAGTTTTGTCTCTATGGTTTGTTTCCTCTTCAAGTAGCCCTAAGCACAGACTCTGGAAAAGCACTTTCATTGAGAGGGGTTGTCAAGCTTCTAAGAATTAACGAGTTTCCGAAATACCAGCAAATATTTTTTCACCCAATCTTGATGATACTTGGTGGTAATGATCAGTACACAAATCCCACTTGGCTCACCAAATTTTGTTCTTCTAGGTTGAAGCGTTCGTCTACAGTAGCAGTTTTTATATTTAGGTTTCCCTCTGCTCTCTCCTATATAGATAGATGAATTTGGAACTCAAAATCCAACATGGTTTGTAGTATCTCTTTGAAACTTGACAAAATAAAGGAGTTCTCACTTTTGTCTCTATGGTTTGTTTCCGCTTTAAGTAGCCCTAAGCACAGACTGTGGAAAAGCACTTTCATTGAGAGGGGTTGCCAAGCTTCTAAGAAATAACGAGTTTCCGAAATACCAGCAAATATTTTTTCAACCAATCTTGATGATACTTGGTGGTAATGATCAGTACACAAATTGCACTTGGCTCACCAAATTTTGTTCTTCTAGGTTGACGCTTTCGTGTACAGTAGCAGTTTTTATATTTAGGTTTCCTTCTGTTCTCTCCTATATAGATAGATGAATTTGGAACTCTAAATCCCACATGGTTCGTAGTAGCTCTTTGAAACTTGACAAAATAAAGGAGTTCTCAGTTTTGTCTCTATGGTTTGTTTCCTCTTCAAGTAGCCCTATGCACAGACTGTGGAACAGCACTTTCATCGAGAGGCGTTGCCAAGTTTCTAAGAATTAACGAGTTTCCGAAATACCGGCTAATATTTTTTTACGCAATCTTGATGATACTTGGTGGTAATGATCAGTACACAAATCCCACTTGGCTCACCAAATTTTGTTCTTCTAGGTTGAAGCGTTCGTGTACAGTAGCAGTTTTTATATTTAAGTTTCCTTCTGTTCTCTCCTATATAGATAGATGAATTTGGAACTCTAAATCCAACATGGTTTGTAGTAGCTCTTTGAAACTTGACAAAATAAAGGAGTTCTCAGTTTTGTCTCTATGGTTTGTTTCCTCTTTAAGTAGCCCTAAACACAGACTGTGGAAAAGCACTTTCATCGAGAGGGGTTGGCAAGCTTCTAAGAATTAACGAGTTTCCGAAATACCAGCAAATATTTTTTTACGCAATCTTGATGATACTTGGTGGTAATGATCAGTACACAAATCCCACTTGGCTCACCAAATTTTCTTCTTCTAGGTTGAACCGTTCGTGTACAGTAGCAGTTTTTATATTTAGGTTTCCTTCTGTTCTCTCCTATATAGATAGATGAATTTGGAACTCTAAATCCAACATGGTTTGGAGTAGCTCTTTGAAACTTGACAAAATAAAGGAGTTTTCAGTTTTTTCTCTATGGTTTGTTTCCTCTTCAAGTAGCCCTAGGCACAGACTGTGGAAAAGCACTTTCATTGAGAGGGGTTGCCAACCTTCTAAGAATTAACGATTTTCCCAAATACCAGCAAATATTTTTCACCCAATCTTGATGATACTTGGTGGTAATGATCAGTACACAAATCCAACTTGGTTCACGAAATGTTGTTCTTCTAGGTTGAGGTTGAAGCGTTCATCTACAGTAGCACTTTTTATTATTAGGTTTCCTTCTGTTCTCTCCTATATAGATAGATGAATTTGGAACTCTATATCCAACATGGTTTGTAGTAGCTCTTTGAAACTTGACAAAAAAAGGAGTTCTCAGTTTTGTCTCCTTGGTTTGTTTCCTCTTGAGTAGCCCTAGGCACAGACTGTGGAAAAGCACTGTCATTGAGATGGGTTACCAACCTTGTAAGAATTAACGAGTTCCGAAATACCTGCAAATATTTTTTCACCCAATCTTGATGATACTTGGTGGTAATGATCAGTACACAAATCCCACTTGGCTCACCAAATTTTGTTCTTCTAGGTTGAAGCGTTCGTGTACAGTAGCAGTTTTTATATTTAAGTTTCCTTCTGTTCTCTCCTATATAGATAGATGAATTTGGAACTCTAAATCCAACATGGTTTGTAGTAGCTCTTTGAAACTTGACAAAATAAAGGAGTTTTCAGTTTTGTCTCTATGGTTTGTTTCCTCTTTAAGTAGCCCTAAGCACAGACTGTGTAAAAGCACTTTCATTGAGAGGGGTTGTCAAGCTTCTAAGAATTAACGAGTTTCCGAAATACCAGCAAATATTTTTTTACACAATCTTGATGATACTTGGTGGTAATGATCAGTACACAAATCCCACTTGGCTCACCAAATTTTGTTCTTCTAGGTTGAAGAGTTCGTGTACAGTAGCAGTTTTTATATTTAGGTTTCCTTCTGTTCTCTCCTATATAGATAGATGAATTTGGAACTCTAAATCCAACATGGTTTGGAGTAGCTCTTTGAAACTTGACAAAATACAGAGTTCTCAGTTTTGTCTCTATGGTTTGTTTCCTCTTCAAGTAGCCCTAGGCACATACTGTGGAAAAGCACTTTCATTGAGAGGGGTTGCAAACCTTCTAAGAATTAACGAGTTTCCGAAATGCCTGCAAATATTTTTTCCCCAATCTTGATGATACTTGGTGGTAATGATCAGTACACAAATCCCACTTGGCTCACCAAATTTTGTTCTTCTATTTTGAAGCGTTCGTCTACAGTAGCAGTATTTATATTTAGCTTTCCCTCTGTTCTCTCAAATATAGATAGATGAATGTGGAACTCTAAATCCAACATGGTTTGTAGTAGCTCTTTGAAACATGAAAAAATAAAGGAGTTCTCAGTTTTGTCTCTATGGTTTGTTTCCTCTTCAAGTAGCCCTACGTGCAGACTGTGGAAAAGCACTTTCATTGTTAGGGGTTGCCAACCTTCTAAGAATTAACGAGTTTCCGAAATACCTGCAAATATTTTTTCACGCAATCTTGATGATACTTGGTGGTAATGATCAGTACACAATCCCACTTGGCTCACCAAATTTTGTTCTTCTAGGTTGAAGCGTTCGTCTACAGTAGCAGTTTTTATATTTAGATTTCCATCTGCTCAATCCTATATAGATAGATGAATTTGGAACTCTAAATCCAACATGGTTTGTAGTAGCTCTTTGAAACTTGACAAAATAAAGGAGTTCTCAGTTTTGTCTCTATGGTTTGTTTCCTCTTTATGTAGCCCTAAGCACACACTGTGTAAAAGCACTTTCATTGAGAGGGGTTGTCAAGCTTCTAAGAATTAACGAGTTTCCGAAATACCAGCAAATATTTTTTCACCCAATCTTGATGATACTTGGTGGTAATGATCAGGACACCAATCCCACTTGGCTCACCAAATTTTGTTTTTCTAGGTTGAAAGATTCGTCTACAGAAGCAGTTTTCATATTTAGGATTCCCTCTGGCTCTCCTATATAGATAGATGAATTTGGAACACTAAATCCAACATGGTTCGTAGCAGCTCTTTGAAACTTGACAAAATAAAGGAGTTCTCAGTTTTGTTTCTATGGTTTGTTTCCTCTTCAAGTAGCCCTAAGCACAGACTGTGGAAAAGCTCTTTCATTGAGAAGGGTTGTCAAGCTATTAAGGATTAACGAGTTTCCGAAATACCAGCAAATATTTTTTCACCCAATCCTGATGATACTTGGTGGTACTGATCAGTACACAAATCCCACTTGGCTCACCAAATTTTGTTCTTCTAGGTTGAAGCGTTCGTCTACAGTAGCAGTTTTTATATTTAGGTTTCCCTCTGCTCTCTCCTATATAGATAGATGAATTTGGAACTCTAAATCCAACATGGTTTGTAGTATCTCTTTGAAACTTGACAAAATAAAGGAGTTCTCAGTTTTGTAGCTATGGTTTGTTTCCGCTTTAAGTAGCCCTAAGCACAGACTGTGTAAAATCACTTTCATTGAGATTGGTTGCCAACCTTCTAAGAATTAACGAGTTTCCGAAATACCAGCAAATATTTTTTCACCCGATCTTGATGATACTTTGTGGTAATGATTAGTACACAAATCCCAGTTGGCTCACGAAATTTTGTTCTTCTTGGTTGAAGCGTTCGTGTACAGTAGCACTTTTTATTATTAGGTTTCCTTCTGTTCTCTCCTATATAGATAGATGAATTGGAACTCTAAATCCAACATGGTTTGTAGTAGCTCTTTGAAACTTGACAAAATAAAGGAGTTCTCAGTTTTGTCTCTATGGTTTGTTTCCTCTTCATGTAGCCCTAGGCACAGACTGTGGAAAAGCACTTTCACTGAGAGGGGTTGCCAACCTTCTAAGAATTAACGAGTTTCCGAAATACCTGCAAATATTTTTTCACCCAATCTTGATGATAATTGGTGGTAATGATCAGTACACAAGTCTCATTTGCTCACCAAATTTTGTTCTTCTAGGTTGAAGCGTTCGTCGGCAGTAGCAGTTTTTATATTTAGATTTCCATCTGCTCTCTCCTATATAGATAGATGAATTTGGAACTCTAAATCCAACATGGTTCGTAGTAGCTCTTTGAAACTTGAAAAAATAAAGGAGTTCTCAGTTTTGTATCTATGGTTTGTTTCCTCTTTAAGTAGCCCTAAGCACAGACTGTGTAAAAGCACTTTCATTGAGAGGGGTTGTCAAGCTTATAAGAATTTACGAGTTTCCGAAATAGCAGCAAATATTTTTTCACCCAATCTTGATGATACTTGGTGGTAATGATCAGTACACAAATTCCACTTGGCTCACCAAATTTTGTTCTTCTAGGTTGAAGCGTTCATCTACAGTAGTTGTTTTTATATTAGTTTTCCCTCTGTTCTCTCCTATATAGATAGATGAATTTGGAACTCTAAATCCAACATGGTTCGTAGTAGCTCTTGGAAACCTGACAATATAAAGGAGTTCTCAGTTTTGTCTCTAAGGTTTGTTTCCTCTTCATAGCCCTAGGCACAGACTGTGGAAAAGCACTTTCATCGAGAGGGGTTTCCAAGCTTCTAAGAATTAACGAGTGTCCCAAACACCAGCAAATATTTTTCACCCAATCTTGATGATACTTGGTGGCAATGATCAGTACACAAATCCCACTTGGCTCACCAAATTTTGTTCTTCTAGGTTGAAGCGTTCATCTACAGTAGTTGTTTTTATATTTAGTTTTCCCTCTGTTCTCTCCTATATAGATAGATGAATTTGGAACTCTAAATCCAACATGGTTCGTAGTAGCTCTTTGAAACTTGACAAAATAAAGGAGTTCTCAGTTTTCTCTCTATGGTTTGTTTCCTCTTCAAGTAGCCATAGGAACAGACTGTGGAAAAGCACTTTCATTGAGAGCGGTTGCCAACCTTCTAAAATTAACGAGTTACCGAAATACCTGCAAATATTTTTTCACCCAATCTTGATGATACTTTGTGGTAATGATCAGTTCACAAATCCCACTTGGCTCACCAAATTTTGTTCTTCCAGGTTGAAGCGTTCGTCTACAGTAGCAGTTTTTATATTTAGGTTTCCCTCTGCTCTCTCGTATATAGAGAGGTGAATTTGGAACTCTCAATCCAACATGGTTCGTAGTAGCTCTTTGAAACTTGACAAAATAAAGGAGTTCTCAGTTTTGTCTCTATGGTTTGTTTCCTCTTCAAGTAGCCCTAGGCACAGACTGTGGAAAAGCAGTTTCATCGAGAGGGGTTGCCAAGCTTCTAAGAATTAAAGATTTTCCCAAATACCAGCAAATATTTTTCACCCAATCTTGTTGATACTTGGTGGTAATGATCAGTACACAAATCCCACTTGGCTCACCAAATTTTGTTCTTCTAGGTTGAAGCGTTCATCTACAGTAGTAGTTTTTATATTTAGTTTTCCCTCTGTTCTCTCCTATATAGATAGATGAATGTGGAACTCTAAATCCAACATTTTTTGTAGTAGCTCTTTGAAACTTTACAAAATAAAGGAGTTCTCAGTTTTGGCTCTATGGTTTGTTTCCTCTTCAAGTAGCCCTCAGCACAGACTGTGTAAAAGCACTTTCATTGAGAGGTGTTGCCAAGCTTCTAAGAATTAACGACTTCCCGAAATACCAGCAAATATTTTTTCACCCGATCTTGATGATACTTGGTGGTAATGATTAGTACACAAATCCCACTTGGCTCACGAAATTTTGTTCTTCTAGGTTGAAGCGTTCGTGTACAGTAGCAGTTTTTATATTTAGGTTTCCTTCTGTTCTCTCCTATATAGATAGATGAATTTGGAACTCTAAATCCCACATGGTTCGTAGTAGCTCTTTGAAACTTGACAAAATAAAGGAGTTCTCAGTTTTGTCTCTATGGTTTGTTTCCTCTTCAAGTAGCCCTAGGCACAGACTGTGGAACAGCACTTTCATCGAGAGACGTTGCCAAGTTTCTAAGAATTAACGAGTTTCCGAAATACCAGCAAATATTTTTTTACGCAATCTTGATGATACTTGGTGGTATTGATCAGTACACAAATCCCACTTGGCTCACCAAATTTTGTTCTTCTAGGTTGAAGCGTTCGTGTACAGTAGCAGTTTTTATATTTAAGTTTCCTTCTGTTCTCTCCTATATAGATAGATGAATTTGGAACTCTAAATCCAACATGGTTTGGAGTAGCTCTTTGAAACTTGACAAAATACAGAGTTCTCAGTTTTGTCTCTATGGTTTGTTTCCTCTTCAAGTAGCCCTAGGCACATACTGTGGAAAAGCACTTTCATTGAGAGGGGTTGCAAACCTTCTAAGAATTAACGAGTTTCCGAAATGCCTGCAAATATTTTTTCCCCAATCTTGATGATACTTGGTGGTAATGATCAGTACACAAATCCACTTGGCTCACCAAATTTTGTTCTTCTATTTTGAAGCGTTCGTCTACAGTAGCAGTATTTATATTTAGCTTTCCCTCTGTTCTCTCAAATATAGATAGATGAATGTGGAACTCTAAATCCAACATGGTTTGTAGTAGCTCTTTGAAACATGAAAAAATAAAGGAGTTCTCAGTTTTGTCTCTATGGTTTGTTTCCTCTTCAAGTAGCCCTACGTGCAGACTGTGGAAAAGCACTTTCATTGTTAGGGGTTGCCAACCTTCTAAGAATTAACGAGTTTCCGAAATACCTGCAAATATTTTTTCACGCAATCTTGATGATACTTGGTGGTAATGATCAGTACACAATCCCACTTGGCTCACCAAATTTTGTTCTTCTAGGTTGAAGCGTTCGTCTACAGTAGCAGTTTTTATATTTAGATTTCCATCTGCTCAATCCTATATAGATAGATGAATTTGGAACTCTAAATCCAACATGGTTTGTAGTAGCTCTTTGAAACTTGACAAAATAAAGGAGTTCTCAGTTTTGTCTCTATGGTTTGTTTCCTCTTTATGTAGCCCTAAGCACACACTGTGTAAAAGCACTTTCATTGAGAGGGGTTGTCAAGCTTCTAAGAATTAACGAGTTTCCGAAATACCAGCAAATATTTTTTCACCCAATCTTGATGATACTTGGTGGTAATGATCAGGACACCAATCCCACTTGGCTCACCAAATTTTGTTTTTCTAGGTTGAAAGATTCGTCTACAGAAGCAGTTTTCATATTTAGGATTCCCTCTGGCTCTCCTATATAGATAGATGAATTTGGAACACTAAATCCAACATGGTTCGTAGCAGCTCTTTGAAACTTGACAAAATAAAGGAGTTCTCAGTTTTGTTTCTATGGTTTGTTTCCTCTTCAAGTAGCCCTAAGCACAGACTGTGGAAAAGCTCTTTCATTGAGAAGGGTTGTCAAGCTATTAAGGATTAACGAGTTTCCGAAATACCAGCAAATATTTTTTCACCCAATCCTGATGATACTTGGTGGTACTGATCAGTACACAAATCCCACTTGGCTCACCAAATTTTGTTCTTCTAGGTTGAAGCGTTCGTCTACAGTAGCAGTTTTTATATTTAGGTTTCCCTCTGCTCTCTCCTATATAGATAGATGAATTTGGAACTCTAAATCCAACATGGTTTGTAGTATCTCTTTGAAACTTGACAAAATAAAGGAGTTCTCAGTTTTGTAGCTATGGTTTGTTTCCGCTTTAAGTAGCCCTAAGCACAGACTGTGTAAAATCACTTTCATTGAGATTGGTTGCCAACCTTCTAAGAATTAACGAGTTTCCGAAATACCAGCAAATATTTTTTCACCCGATCTTGATGATACTTTGTGGTAATGATTAGTACACAAATCCCAGTTGGCTCACGAAATTTTGTTCTTCTTGGTTGAAGCGTTCGTGTACAGTAGCACTTTTTATTATTAGGTTTCCTTCTGTTCTCTCCTATATAGATAGATGAATTGGAACTCTAAATCCAACATGGTTTGTAGTAGCTCTTTGAAACTTGACAAAATAAAGGAGTTCTCAGTTTTGTCTCTATGGTTTGTTTCCTCTTCATGTAGCCCTAGGCACAGACTGTGGAAAAGCACTTTCACTGAGAGGGGTTGCCAACCTTCTAAGAATTAACGAGTTTCCGAAATACCTGCAAATATTTTTTCACCCAATCTTGATGATAATTGGTGGTAATGATCAGTACACAAGTCTCATTTGCTCACCAAATTTGTTCTTCTAGGTTGAAGCGTTCGTCGGCAGTAGCAGTTTTTATATTTAGATTTCCATCTGCTCTCTCCTATATAGATAGATGAATTTGGAACTCTAAATCCAACATGGTTCGTAGTAGCTCTTTGAAACTTGAAAAAATAAAGGAGTTCTCAGTTTTGTATCTATGGTTTGTTTCCTCTTTAAGTAGCCCTAAGCACAGACTGTGTAAAAGCACTTTCATTGAGAGGGGTTGTCAAGCTTATAAGAATTTACGAGTTTCCGAAATAGCAGCAAATATTTTTTCACCCAATCTTGATGATACTTGGTGGTAATGATCAGTACACAAATTCCACTTGGCTCACCAAATTTTGTTCTTCTAGGTTGAAGCGTTCATCTACAGTAGTTGTTTTTATATTTAGTTTTCCCTCTGTTCTCTCCTATATAGATAGATGAATTTGGAACTCTAAATCCAACATGGTTCGTAGTAGCTCTTGGAAACCTGACAATATAAAGGAGTTCTCAGTTTTGTCTCTAAGGTTTGTTTCCTCTTCATAGCCCTAGGCACAGACTGTGGAAAAGCACTTTCATCGAGAGGGGTTTCCAAGCTTCTAAGAATTAACGAGTGTCCCAAACACCAGCAAATATTTTTCACCCAATCTTGATGATACTTGGTGGCAATGATCAGTACACAAATCCCACTTGGCTCACCAAATTTTGTTCTTCTAGGTTGAAGCGTTCATCTACAGTAGTTGTTTTTATATTTAGTTTTCCCTCTGTTCTCTCCTATATAGATAGATGAATTTGGAACTCTAAATCCAACATGGTTCGTAGTAGCTCTTTGAAACTTGACAAAATAAAGGAGTTCTCAGTTTTCTCTCTATGGTTTGTTTCCTCTTCAAGTAGCCATAGGAACAGACTGTGGAAAAGCACTTTCATTGAGAGCGGTTGCCAACCTTCTAAAATTAACGAGTTACCGAAATACCTGCAAATATTTTTTCACCCAATCTTGATGATACTTTGTGGTAATGATCAGTTCACAAATCCCACTTGGCTCACCAAATTTTGTTCTTCCAGGTTGAAGCGTTCGTCTACAGTAGCAGTTTTTATATTTAGGTTTCCCTCTGCTCTCTCGTATATAGAGAGGTGAATTTGGAACTCTCAATCCAACATGGTTCGTAGTAGCTCTTTGAAACTTGACAAAATAAAGGAGTTCTCAGTTTTGTCTCTATGGTTTGTTTCCTCTTCAAGTAGCCCTAGGCACAGACTGTGGAAAAGCAGTTTCATCGAGAGGGGTTGCCAAGCTTCTAAGAATTAAAGATTTTCCCAAATACCAGCAAATATTTTTCACCCAATCTTGTTGATACTTGGTGGTAATGATCAGTACACAAATCCCACTTGGCTCACCAAATTTTGTTCTTCTAGGTTGAAGCGTTCATCTACAGTAGTAGTTTTTATATTTAGTTTTCCCTCTGTTCTCTCCTATATAGATAGATGAATGTGGAACTCTAAATCCAACATTTTTTGTAGTAGCTCTTTGAAACTTTACAAAATAAAGGAGTTCTCAGTTTTGGCTCTATGGTTTGTTTCCTCTTCAAGTAGCCCTCAGCACAGACTGTGTAAAAGCACTTCATTGAGAGGTGTTGCCAAGCTTCTAAGAATTAACGACTTCCCGAAATACCAGCAAATATTTTTTCACCCGATCTTGATGATACTTGGTGGTAATGATTAGTACACAAATCCCACTTGGCTCACGAAATTTTGTTCTTCTAGGTTGAAGCGTTCGTGTACAGTAGCAGTTTTTATATTTAGGTTTCCTTCTGTTCTCTCCTATATAGATAGATGAATTTGGAACTCTAAATCCCACATGGTTCGTAGTAGCTCTTTGAAACTTGACAAAATAAAGGAGTTCTCAGTTTTGTCTCTATGGTTTGTTTCCTCTTCAAGTAGCCCTAGGCACAGACTGTGGAACAGCACTTTCATCGAGAGACGTTGCCAAGTTTCTAAGAATTAACGAGTTTCCGAAATACCAGCAAATATTTTTTTACGCAATCTTGATGATACTTGGTGGTATTGATCAGTACACAAATCCCACTTGGCTCACCAAATTTTGTTCTTCTAGGTTGAAGCGTTCGTGTACAGTAGCAGTTTTTATATTTAAGTTTCCTTCTGTTCTCTCCTATATAGATAGATGAATTTGGAACTCTAAATCCAACATGGTTTGGAGTAGCTCTTTGAAACTTGACAAAATACAGAGTTCTCAGTTTTGTCTCTATGGTTTGTTTCCTCTTCAAGTAGCCCTAGGCACATACTGTGGAAAAGCACTTTCATTGAGAGGGGTTGCAAACCTTCTAAGAATTAACGAGTTTCCGAAATGCCTGCAAATATTTTTTCCCCAATCTTGATGATACTTGGTGGTAATGATCAGTACACAATTCCCACTTGGCTCACCAAATTTTGTTCTTCTATTTTGAAGCGTTCGTCTACAGTAGCAGTATTTATATTTAGCTTTCCCTCTGTTCTCTCAAATATAGATAGATGAATGTGGAACTCTAAATCCAACATGGTTTGTAGTAGCTCTTTGAAACATGAAAAAATAAAGGAGTTCTCAGTTTTGTCTCTATGGTTTGTTTCCTCTTAAAGTAGCCCTACGTGCAGACTGTGGAAAGCACTTTCATTGTTAGGGGTTGCCAACCTTCTAAGAATTAACGAGTTTCCGAAATACCTGCAAATATTTTTTCACGCAATCTTGATGATACTTGGTGGTAATGATCAGTACACAATCCCACTTGGCTCACCAAATTTTGTTCTTCTAGGTTGAAGCGTTCGTCTACAGTAGCAGTTTTTATATTTAGATTTCCATCTGCTCAATCCTATATAGATAGATGAATTTGGAACTCTAAATCCAACATGGTTTGTAGTAGCTCTTTGAAACTTGACAAAATAAAGGAGTTCTCAGTTTTGTCTCTATGGTTTGTTTCCTCTTTATGTAGCCCTAAGCACACACTGTGTAAAAGCACTTTCATTGAGAGGGTTGTCAAGCTTCTAAGAATTAACGAGTTTCCGAAATACCAGCAAATATTTTTTCACCCAATCTTGATGATACTTGGTGGTAATGATCAGGACACCAATCCCACTTGGCTCACCAAATTTTGTTTTTCTAGGTTGAAAGATTCGTCTACAGAAGCAGTTTTCATATTTAGGATTCCCTCTGGCTCTCCTATATAGATAGATGAATTTGGAACACTAAAACCAACATGGTTCGTAGCAGCTCTTTGAAACTTGACAAAATAAAGGAGTTCTCAGTTTTGTTTCTATGGTTTGTTTCCTCTTCAAGTAGCCCTAAGCACAGACTGTGGAAAAGCTCTTTCATTGAGAAGGGTTGTCAAGCTATTAAGGATTAACGAGTTTCCGAAATACCAGCAAATATTTTTCACCCAATCCTGATGATACTTGGTGGTACTGATCAGTACACAAATCCCACTTGGCTCACCAAATTTTGTTCTTCTAGGTTGAAGCGTTCGTCTACAGTAGCAGTTTTTATATTTAGGTTTCCCTCTGCTCTCTCCTATATAGATAGATGAATTTGGAACTCTAAATCCAACATGGTTTGTAGTATCTCTTTGAAACTTGACAAAATAAAGGAGTTCTCAGTTTTGTAGCTATGGTTTGTTTCCGCTTTAAGTAGCCCTAAGCACAGACTGTGTAAAATCACTTTCATTGAGATTGGTTGCCAACCTTCTAAGAATTAACGAGTTTCCGAAATACCAGCAAATATTTTTTCACCCGATCTTGATGATACTTGTGGTAATGATTAGTACACAAATCCCAGTTGGCTCACGAAATTTTGTTCTTCTTGGTTGAAGCGTTCGTGTACAGTAGCACTTTTTATTATTAGGTTTCCTTCTGTTCTCTCCTATATAGATAGATGAATTGGAACTCTAAATCCAACATGGTTTGTAGTAGCTCTTTGAAACTTGACAAAATAAAGGAGTTCTCAGTTTTGTCTCTATGGTTTGTTTCCTCTTCATGTAGCCCTAGGCACAGACTGTGGAAAAGCACTTTCACTGAGAGGGGTTGCCAACCTTCTAAGAATTAACGAGTTTCCGAAATACCTGCAAATATTTTTTCACCCAATCTTGATGATAATTGGTGGTAATGATCAGTACACAAGTCCTCAT
>NW_027516896.1:0-51647 GCF_048772815.1 Callospermophilus lateralis
GCAAACATTTTTTCACCAAATCTTGATGATACTTGGTGGTAATGATCAGTTCACTAATCCCACTTGGCTGCCCAATTTTCATTCTTCTAGATTGAAGCGTTCGTTTCCAGTAACAGTTTGAATTTTTAGGTTTCACTCTGTTTTCTCCTACATAGATAGCTGTGTTTGGAATTCTAAATCAAACACGGCTTGTGCTAGCTCCTTGAAACTTGACCAAATGAAGTAGTTCTAAGTTCTATCTCTATGGTTTGTTTCCTCTTGAAGTACCCCATGCAGAGACTGGCCAAAAACTCTTTCGTTGGAAAGGGGTTGCCAAGCTTCTAAAAAACTACTAGTTTGCTGAAATCCTCAGCAAATATTTTTTCACCAAATCTTGATGATACTTGGTGGTAATGATCAGTACACTAATCCCACTTGGCTGCCCAATTTTATTCTTCTAGGTTGAAGCATTCGTTTCCAGTAACAGTTTGAATTTTTAGGTTTCACTCTGTTTTCTGCTATATAGTTAGATGTGTTTGAAACTCTGAATCAAATCGGTTTGTGCTAGCTCCTTGAAACTTGACCAAATGAAGTAGTTCTAAGTTCTATCTCTATGTTTTGTTTCCTCTTGAAGTACCCCATGCAGAGACTGGCGAAAAACACTTTCGTTTGAAAGGGGTTGCCAAGCTTCAAAAAAACTACTAGTTTGCTGAAATCTCAGCAAACATTTTTTCACCAAATCTTGATGATACTTGGTGGTAATGATCAGTTCACTAATCCCACTTTGCTGCCCAATTTTCCTTCTGTTAGATTGAAGCATTCGTTTCCAGTAACAGTTTGAATTTTTAAGTTTCACTCTGTTTTCTCCTACATAGATAGCTGTTTTGGAATTCTAAATCAAACACGGTTTGTGCTAGTTCCTGGAAACTTGACCAAATGAAGTAGTTCTAAGTTCTATCTCTATGGTTTGTTTCTTCTTGAAGTACCCCATGCAGAGACTGGAGAAAAACACTTTCGTTTGAAACGGGTTGCCAAGCTTCCAAAAAACTACAAGTTTGCTGAAATCTCAGCAAACATTTTTTCACCAAATCTTGATGATACTTGATGTTAATGATCAGTTCACTAATCCCACTTGGATGCCCAATTTTTATTCTTCTAGGTTGAAGCCTTCGTTTCCAGTAACAGATTGAATTTTTAGGTTCACTCTGTTTTCTGCTATATTGTTAGATGTGTTTGAAACTCTAAATCAAACACGGTTTGGTGCTAGCTCCATGAAACTTGACCAAATGAAGTAGTTCTAAGTTCTATCTGTATGGTTTGTTTCCTCTTGAAGTACCCCATGCAGAGACAGGCGAAAAACACTTTCGTTTGAAAGGGGATGCCAAGCTTCCAAAAAACTAACTAGTTTGCTGAAATCTCAGCAAACATTTTTTCACCAAATCTTGATGATACTTGGTGGTAATGATCAGTACACTAATCCCACTTGGCTGCCCAATATTTATTTTTCTAGGTTGAAGCATTCGTTTCCAGTAACAGTTTGAATTTTTAGGTTTCACTCTGTATTCTCCTACATAGATAGCTGTGTTTGGGAATTCTAAATCAAACACGGTTCGTGCTACCTCCTTGAAACTTGACCAAATGAAGTAGTTCTAAGTTCTATCTCTATGGTTTGTTTCCTCTTGAAGTACCCCATGCAGAGACTGGCGAAACACACTTTCGTTTGAAAGGGGTTGCCAAGCTTCCAAAAAGCTACTAGTTTGCTGAAATCACAGCAAACATTTTTTCACCAAATATGGAGATGATACTTGGTGGTAATGATCAGTTCACTAATCCCACTTGGCTGCCCAATTTTCATTCTTCTAGGTTGAAGCATTCGTTTCCAGTAACAGTTTGAATTTTTAGGTTTCACTCTGTTTTCTCCTACATAAATAGCTGTGTTTGGAATTCTAAATCAAACACGGTTTGTTCTAGCTCCTTGAAACTTGACCAAATGAAGTAGTTCTAAGTTCTATCTCTATGGTTTGTTTCCTCTTGAAGTACCCCATGCAGAGACTGGCGACAAACACTTTCGTTTAAAAGGCGTTGCCAAGCTTCCAAAAAACTACTAGTTTGCTGAAATCTCAGCAAACATTTTTCACCAAATCTTGATGATAATTGGTGGTAATGATCACTTCACTATTCCCACTTGGCTGCCCAATTTTCATTCTTCTAGGTTGAAGCATTCGTTTCCAGTAACAGTTTGAATTTTTAGGTTTCACTCTGTTTTCTCCTACATAGATAGCTGTGTTTGGAATTCTAAATCAAACACGGTTTGTGCTAGCTCCTTGAAACTTGACCAAATGAAGTAGTTCTAAGTTCTATCTGTATGGTTTGTTTCCTCTTGAAGTACCCCATGCAGAGACTGGTGAAAAAACTTGCGTTTGAAAGGGGTTGCAAAGCTTCCAAAAAACTACTAGTTTGCTGAAATCTCAGCAAATATTTTTTCACCAAATCTTGATGATACTTGGTGGTAATGATCAGTACACTAATCCCACTTGGCTGCTCAATTTTTACTCTTCTAGGTTGAAGCATTCGTTTCCAGTAACAGTTTGAATTTTTAGGTTTCACTCTGTTTTCTCCTACATAGATAGCTGTGTTTGGAATTCTAAATCAAGCACGGTTTGTGCTACATCCTTGAAACTTGACCAAATGAAGTAGTTCTAAGTTCTAACTCTATGGTTTGTTTCTTCTTGAAGTACCCCATGCAGAGACTGGCGAAAAACACTTTCGTTTGAAACGGGTTGCCAAGCTTCCAAAAAACTACTAGTTTCCTGAAATCTCAGCAAACATTTTTTCACCAAATCTGGATGATACTTGGTGGTAATGATCAGTTCACTAATCCCACTTGGATGCCCAATTTTTATTCTTCTAGGTTGAAGCGTTCGTTTCCAGTAACAGTTGGAATTTTTAGGTTTCACTCTGTTTTCTGCTATATAGTTAGATGTGTTTGAAACTCTAAATCAAACACGGTTTGTGCTAGCTCCATGAAACTTGACCAAATGAAGTAGTTCTAAGTTCTATCTGTATGGTTTGTTTCCTCTTGAAGTACCCCATGCAGAGACTGGCGAAAAACACTTTCGTTTGAAAGGGGTAGCCAAGCTTCCAAAAAACTACTAGTTTGCTGAAATCTCAGCAAACGTTTTTTCACCAAATCTTGATGATACTTGGTGGTAATGATCAGTACACTAATCCCACTTGGCTGCCCAATTTTTATTCTTCTAGGTTGAAGCATTCGTTTCCAGTAACAATTTCAATTTTTAGGTTTCACTCTGTATTCTCCTACATAGATAGCTGTGTTTGGAATTCTAAATCAAACACGGTTCGTGCTAGCTCCTTGAAACTTGACCAAATGAAGTAGTTCTAAGTTCTATCTCTATGGTTTGTTTCCTCTTGAAGTACCCCATGCAGAGACTGGCGAAACACACTTTCGTTTGAAAGGGGTTGCCAAGCTTCCAAAAAGCTACTAGTTTGCTGAAATCACAGCAAACATTTTTTCACCAAATCTGGATGATACTTGGTGGTAATGATCAGTATACTAATCCCACTTGGCTGCCCAATTTTCATTCTTCTAGGTTGAAGAATTCGTTTCCAGTAACAGTGTGAATTTTTAGGTTTCACTCTGTTTTTTCCTACATAGATAGCGGTGTTTGGAATTCTAAATCAAACACGGTTTGTGCTAGCTCCTTGAAACTTGACCAAATGAAGTAGTTCTAAGTTCTATCTCTATGGTTTGTTTCCTCTTGAAGTACCCCATGCAGAGACTGGCGAAAAACACTTTCGTTTGAAAGGGGTTGCCAAGCTTCCAAAAAACTACTAGTTTGATGAAATCTCAGCAAACATTTTTTTCACCAAATCTTGATGATACTTGGTGGTAATGATCAGTTCACTAATCCCACTTGGCTACCCAATTTTCATTATTCTAGGTTGAAGCATTCGTTTCCAGTAACATTTTGAATTTTTAGGTTTCACTCTGTTTTCTCCTACATAGATAGCTGTGTTTGGAATTCTAAATCAAACACGGCTTGTGCTAGCTCCTTGAAACTTGACCAAATGAAGTAGTTCTAAGTTCTATCTCTATGGTTTGTTTCCTCTTGAAGTACCCCATGCAGAGACTGGCCAAAAACTCTTTCGTTTGAAAGGGGTTGCCAAGCTTCTAAAAAACTACTAGATGGCTGAAATCTCAGCAAACATTTTTTCACCAAATCTTGATGATACTTCATGGTAATGATCAGTACACTAATCCCACTTGGCTGCCCAATTTTATTCTTCTAGGTTGAAGCATTCGTTTCCAGTAACAGTTTGAATTTTTAGGTTTCACTCTGTTTTCTGCTATATAGTTAGATGTGTTTGAAACTCTAACACAAATCGGTTTGTGCTAGCTCCTTAAAACTTGACCAAATGAAGTAGTTCTAAGTTCTATCTCTATGGTTTGTTTCCTCTTGAAGTACCACATGCAGAGACTGGCGAAAAACACTTTCGTTTGAAACGGGTTGCCAAGCTTCCAAAAAACTACTAGTTTGCTGAAATCTCAGCAAACATTTTTTCACCAAATCTTGATGATACTTGGTGGTAATGATCAGTTCACTAATCCCACTTGGCTGCCCAATTTTCATTCTTCTAGATTGAAGCGTTTGTTTCCAGTAACAGTTTGAATTTTTAGGTTTCACTCTGTTTTCTCCTACATAGATAGCTGTGTTTGGAATTCTAAATCAAACACGGCTTGTGCTAGCTCCTTGAAACTTGACCAAATGAAGTAGTTCTAAGTTCTATCTCTATGGTTTGTTTCCTCTTGAAGTACCCCATGCAGAGACTGGCCAAAAACTCTTTCGTTGGAAAGGGGTTGCCAAGCTTCTAAAAAACTACTAGTTTGCTGAAATCTCAGCAAATATTTTTTCACCAAATCTTGATGATACTTGGTGGTAATGATCAGTACACTAATCCCACTTGGCTGCCCAATTTTATTCTTCTAGGTTGAAGCATTCGTTTCCAGTAACAGTTTGAATTTTTAGGTTTCACTCTGTTTTCTGCTATATAGTTAGATGTGTTTGAAACTCTAAATCAAATCGGTTTGTGCTAGCTCCTTGAAACTTGACCAAATGAAGTAGTTCTAAGTTCTATCTCTATGTTTTGTTTCCTCTTGAAGTACCCCATGCAGAGAATGGCGAAAAACACTTTCGTTTGAAAGGGGTTGCCAAGCTTCAAAAAAACTACTAGTTTGCTGAAATCTCAGCAAACATTTTTTCACCAAATCTTGATGATACTTGGTGGTAATGATCAGTTCACTAATCCCACTTTGCTGCCCAATTTTCCTTCTGTTAGATTGAAGCATTCGTTTCCAGTAACAGTTTGAATTTTTAAGTTTCACTCTGTTTTCTCCTACATAGATAGCTGTTTTGGAATTCTAAATCAAACACGGTTTGTGCTAGTTCCTGGAAACTTGACCAAATGAAGTAGTTCTAAGTTCTATCTCTATGGTTTGTTTCTTCTTGAAGTACCCCATGCAGAGACTGGAGAAAAACACTTTCGTTTGAAACGGGTTGCCAAGCTTCCAAAAAACTACAAGTTTGCTGAAATCTCAGCAAACATTTTTTCACCAAATCTTGATGATACTTGATGTTAATGATCAGTTCACTAATCCCACTTGGATGCCCAATTTTTATTCTTCTAGGTTGAAGCCTTCGTTTCCAGTAACAGATTGAATTTTATGTTTCACTCTGTTTTCTGCTATATTGTTAGATGTGTTTGAAACTCTAAATCAAACACGGTTTGTGCTAGCTCCATGAAACTTGACCAAATGAAGTAGTTCTAAGTTCTATCTGTATGGTTTGTTTCCTCTTGAAGTACCCCATGCAGAGACAGGCGAAAAACACTTTCGTTTGAAAGGGGATGCCAAGCTTCCAAAAAACTACTAGTTTGCTGAAATCTCAGCAAACATTTTTTCACCAAATCTTGATGATACTTGGTGGTAATGATCAGTACACTAATCCCACTTGGCTGCCCAATATTTATTTTTCTAGGTTGAAGCATTCGTTTCCAGTAACAGTTTGAATTTTTAGGTTTCACTCTGTATTCTCCTACATAGATAGCTGTGTTTGGAATTCTAAATCAAACACGGTTCGTGCTACCTCCTTGAAACTTGACCAAATGAAGTAGTTCTAAGTTCTATCTCTATGGTTTGTTTCCTCTTGAAGTACCCCATGCAGAGACTGGCGAAACACACTTTCGTTTGAAAGGGGTTGCCAAGCTTCCAAAAAGCTACTAGTTTGCTGAAATCACAGCAAACATTTTTTCACCAAATCTGGATGATACTTGGTGGTAATGATCAGTACACTAATCCCACTTGGCTGCCCAATTTTCATTCTTCTAGGTTGAAGAATTCGTTTCCAGTAACAGTTTGAATTTTTAGGTTTCACTCTGTTTTTTCCTACATAGATAGCTGTGTTTGGAATTCTAAATCAAACACGGTTTGTGCTAGCTCCTTGAAACTTGACCAAATGAAGTAGTTCTAAGTTCTATCTCTATGGTTTGTTTCCTCTTGAAGTACCCCATGCAGAGACTGGCGAAAAACACTTTCGTTTGAAAGGGGTTGCCAAGCTTCCAAAAAACTACTAGTTTGATGAAATCTC
Source organism: Callospermophilus lateralis (assembly GCF_048772815.1). NCBI lineage: Eukaryota > Metazoa > Chordata > Mammalia > Rodentia > Sciuridae > Callospermophilus > Callospermophilus lateralis. The sequence continues at coordinate 6,645 of NW_027516896.1, forward strand.
AGCAAACATTTTTTTCACCAAATCTTGATGATACTTGGTGGTAATGATCAGTTCACTAATCCCACTTGGCTACCCAATTTTCATTATTCTAGGTTGAAGCATTCGTTTCCAGTAACATTTTGAATTTTTAGGTTTCACTCTGTTTTCTCCTACATAGATAGCTGTGTTTGGAATTCTAAATCAAACACGGTTTGTGCTAGCTCCTTGAAACTTGACCAAATGAAGTAGTTCTAAGTTCTATCTCTATGGTTTGTTTCCTCTTGAAGTACCCCATGCAGAGACTGGCGACAAACACTTTCGTTTAAAAGGGGTTGCCAAGCTTCCAAAAAACTACTAGTTTGCTGAAATCTCAGCAAGCATTTTTTCACCAAATCTGGATGATACTTGGTGGTAATGATCAGTTCACTATTCCCACTTGGCTGCCCAATTTTCATTATTCTAGGTTGAAGAATTCGTTTGCAGTAACAGTTTGAATTTTTAGGTTTCACTCTGTTTTCTTCTACATAGATAGCTGTGTTTGGAATTCTAAATCAAACACGGCTTGTGCTAGCTCCTTGAAACTTGACCAAATGAAGTAGTTCTAAGTTCTATCTCTATGGTTTGTTTCCTCTTGAAGTACCCCATGCAGAGACTGGCGAAAAACACTTTCGTTTGAAACGGGTTGCCAAGCTTCCAAAAAACTACTAGTTTGCTGAAATCTCAGCAAACATTTTTTCACCAAATCTTGATGATACTTGGTGGTAATGATCAGTTCACTAATCCCACTTGGCTGCCCAATTTTCATTCTTCTAGATTGAAGCGTTCGTTTCCAGTAACAGTTTGAATTTTTAGGTTTCACTCTGTTTTCTCCTACATAGATAGCTGTGTTTGGAATTCTAAATCAAACACGGCTTGTGCTAGCTCCTTGAAACTTGACCAAATGAAGTAGTTCTAAGTTCTATCTCTATGGTTTGTTTCCTCTTGAAGTACCCCATGCAGAGACTGGCCAAAAACTCTTTCGTTGGAAAGGGGTTGCCAAGCTTCTAAAAAACTACTAGTTTGCTGAAATCTCAGCAAATATTTTTTCACCAAATCTTGATGATACTTGGTGGTAATGATCAGTACACTAATCCCACTTGGCTGCCCAATTTTATTCTTCTAGGTTGAAGCATTCGTTTCCAGTAACAGTTTGAATTTTTAGGTTTCACTCTGTTTTCTGCTATATAGTTAGATGTGTTTGAAACTCTAAATCAAATCGGTTTGTGCTAGCTCCTTGAAACTTGACCAAATGAAGTAGTTCTAAGTTCTATCTCTATGTTTTGTTTCCTCTTGAAGTACCCCATGCAGAGACTGGCGAAAAACACTTTCGTTTGAAAGGGGTTGCCAAGCTTCAAAAAAACTACTAGTTTGCTGAAATCTCAGCAAACATTTTTTCACCAAATCTTGATGATACTTGGTGGTAATGATCAGTTCACTAATCCCACTTTGCTGCCCAATTTTCCTTCTGTTAGATTGAAGCATTCGTTTCCAGTAACAGTTTGAATTTTTAAGTTTCACTCTGTTTTCTCCTACATAGATAGCTGTTTTGGAATTCTAAATCAAACACGGTTTGTGCTAGTTCCTGGAAACTTGACCAAATGAAGTAGTTCTAAGTTCTATCTCTATGGTTTGTTTCTTCTTGAAGTACCCCATGCAGAGACTGGAGAAAAACACTTTCGTTTGAAACGGGTTGCCAAGCTTCCAAAAAACTACAAGTTTGCTGAAATCTCAGCAAACATTTTTTCACCAAATCTTGATGATACTTGATGTTAATGATCAGTTCACTAATCCCACTTGGATGCCCAATTTTTATTCTTCTAGGTTGAAGCCTTCGTTTCCAGTAACAGATTGAATTTTTAGGTTTCACTCTGTTTTCTGCTATATTGTTAGATGTGTTTGAAACTCTAAATCAAACACGGTTTGTGCTAGCTCCATGAAACTTGACCAAATGAAGTAGTTCTAAGTTCTATCTGTATGGTTTGTTTCCTCTTGAAGTACCCCATGCAGAGACAGGCGAAAAACACTTTCATTTGAAAGGGGATGCCAAGCTTCCAAAAAACTACTAGTTTGCTGAAATCTCAGCAAACATTTTTTCACCAAATCTTGATGATACTTGGTGGTAATGATCAGTACACTAATCCCACTTGGCTGCCCAATATTTATTTTTCTAGGTTGAAGCATTCGTTTCCAGTAACAGTTTGAATTTTTAGGTTTCACTCTGTATTCTCCTACATAGATAGCTGTGTTTGGAATTCTAAATCAAACACGGTTCGTGCTACCTCCTTGAAACTTGACCAAATGAAGTAGTTCTAAGTTCTATCTCTATGGTTTGTTTCCTCTTGAAGTACCCCATGCAGAGACTGGCGAAACACACTTTCGTTTGAAAGGGGTTGCCAAGGTTCCAAAAAGCTACTAGTTTGCTGAAATCACAGCAAACATTTTTTCACCAAATCTGGATGATACTTGGTCGTAATGATCAGTTCACTAATCCCACTTGGATACCCAATTTTCATTCTTCTAGGTTGAAGCATTCGTTTCCAGTAACAGTTTGAATTTTTAGGTTTCACTCTGTTTTCTCCTATATAAATAGCTGTGTTTGGAATTCTAAATCAAACACGGTTTGTTCTAGCTCCTTGAAACTTGACCAAATGAAGTAGTTCTAAGTTCTATCTCTATGGTTTGTTTCCTCTTGAAGTACCCCATGCAGAGACTGGCGACAAACACTTTCGTTTAAAAGGCGTTGCCAAGCTTCCAAAAAACTACTAGTTTGCTGAAATCTCAGCAAACATTTTTTCACCAAATCTTGATGATAATTGGTGGTAATGATCACTTCACTATTCCCACTTGGCTGCCCAATTTTCATTCTTCTAGGTTGAAGCATTCGTTTCCAGTAACAGTTTGAATTTTTAGGTTTCACTCTGTTTTCTCCTACATAGATAGCTGTGTTTGGAATTCTAAATCAAACACGGTTTGTGCTAGCTCCTTGAAACTTGACCAAATGAAGTAGTTCTAAGTTCTATCTGTATGGTTTGTTTCCTCTTGAAGTACCCCATGCAGAGACTGGTGAAAAAAACTTGCGTTTGAAAGGGGTTGCAAAGCTTCCAAAAAACTACTAGTTTGCTGAAATCTCAGCAAATATTTTTTCACCAAATCTTGATGATACTTGGTGGTAATGATCAGTACACTAATCCCACTTGGCTGCTCAATTTTTACTCTTCTAGGTTGAAGCATTCGTTTCCAGTAACAGTTTGAATTTTTAGGTTTCACTCTGTTTTCTCCTACATAGATAGCTGTGTTTGGAATTCTAAATCAAGCACGGTTTGTGCTACGTCCTTGAAACTTGACCAAATGAAGTAGTTCTAAGTTCTAACTCTATGGTTTGTTTCTTCTTGAAGTACCCCATGCAGAGACTGGCGAAAAACACTTTCGTTTGAAACGGGTTGCCAAGCTTCCAAAAAACTACTAGTTTCCTGAAATCTCAGCAAACATTTTTTCACCAAATCTGGATGATACTTGGTGGTAATGATCAGTTCACTAATCCCACTTGGATGCCCAATTTTTATTCTTCTAGGTTGAAGCGTTCGTTTCCAGTAACAGTTGGAATTTTTAGGTTTCACTCTGTTTTCTGCTATATAGTTAGATGTGTTTGAAACTCTAAATCAAACACGGTTTGTGCTAGCTCCATGAAACTTGACCAAATGAAGTAGTTCTAAGTTCTATCTGTATGGTTTGTTTCCTCTTGAAGTACCCCATGCAGAGACTGGCGAAAAACACTTTCGTTTGAAAGGGGTAGCCAAGCTTCCAAAAAACTACTAGTTTGCTGAAATCTCAGCAAACGTTTTTTCACCAAATCTTGATGATACTTGGTGGTAATGATCAGTACACTAATCCCACTTGGCTGCCCAATTTTTATTCTTCTAGGTTGAAGCATTCGTTTCCAGTAACAATTTGAATTTTTAGGTTTCACTCTGTATTCTCCTACATAGATAGCTGTGTTTGGAATTCTAAATCAAACACGGTTCGTGCTAGCTCCTTGAAACTTGACCAAATGAAGTAGTTCTAAGTTCTATCTCTATGGTTTGTTTCCTCTTGAAGTACCCCATGCAGAGACTGGCGAAACACACTTTCGTTTGAAAGGGGTTGCCAAGCTTCCAAAAAGCTACTAGTTTGCTGAAATCACAGCAAACATTTTTTCACCAAATCTGGATGATACTTGGTGGTAATGATCAGTATACTAATCCCACTTGGCTGCCCAATTTTCATTCTTCTAGGTTGAAGAATTCGTTTCCAGTAACAGTGTGAATTTTTAGGTTTCACGATGTTTTCTGCTATATAGTTAGATGTTTTTGAAACTCTAAATCAAACACGGTTTGTGCTAGCTCCTTGAAACTTGACCAAATGAAGTAGTTCTATGTTCTCTCTCTATGCTTTGTTTCCTCTTGAAGTACCCCATGCAGAGACTGGCGAAAAACACTTTCGTTTGAAAGGGGTTGCCAAGCTTCCAAAAAACTACTAGTTTGATGAAATCTCAGCAAACATTTTTTTCACCAAATCTGGATGATACTTGGTGGTAATGATCAGTTCACTAATCCCACTTGGCTACCCAATTTTCATTATTCTAGGTTGAAGCATTCGTTTCCAGTAACATTTTGAATTTTTAGGTTTCACTCTGTTTTCTCCTACATAGATAGCTGTGTTTGGAATTCTAAATCAAACACGGCTTGTGCTAGCTCCTTGAAACTTGACCAAATGAAGTAGTTCTAAGTTCTATCTCTATGGTTTGTTTCCTCTTGAAGTACCCCATGCAGAGACTGGCCAAAAACTCTTTCGTTTGAAAGGGGTTGCCAAGCTTCTAAAAAACTACTAGTTTGCTGAAATCTCAGCAAACATTTTTTCACCAAATCTTGATGATACTTGATGGTAATGATCAGTACACTAATCCCACTTGGCTGCCCAATTTTATTCTTCTAGGTTGAAGCATTCGTTTCCAGTAACAGTTTGAATTTTTAGGTTTCACTCTGTTTTCTGCTATATAGTTAGATGTGTTTGAAACTCTAACACAAATCGGTTTGTGCTAGCTCCTTAAAACTTGACCAAATGAAGTAGTTCTAAGTTCTATCTCTATGTTTTGTTTCCTCTTGAAGTACCCCATGCAGAGACTGGCGAAAAACACTTTCGTATGAAAGGGGTTGCCAAGCTTCAAAAAAATTACTAGTTTGCTGAAATCTCAGCAAACATTTTTTCACCAAATCTTGATGATACTTGGTGGTAATGATCAGTTCACTAATCCCACTTTGCTGCCCAATTTTCATTCTTTTAGATTGAAGCATTCGTTTCCAGTAACAGTTTGAATTTTTAAGTTTCACTCTGTTTTCTCCTACATAGATAGCTGTTTTGGAATTCTAAATCAAACACGGTTTGTGCTAGTTCCTGGAAACTTGACCAAATGAAGTAGTTCTAAGTTCTATCTCTATGGTTTGTTACTTCTTGAAGTACCCCATGCAGAGACTGGCGAAAAACACTTTCGTTTGAAACGGGTTGCCAAGCTTCCAAAAAACTACAAGTTTGCTGAAATCTCAGCAAACATTTTTTCACCAAATCTTGATGATACTTGATGTTAATGATCAGTTCACTAATCCCACTTGGATGCCCAATTTTTATTCTTCTAGGTTGAAGCCTTCGTTTCCAGTAACAGATTGAATTTTTAGGTTTCACTCTGTTTTCTGCTATATTGTTAGATGTGTTTGAAACTCTAAATCAAACACGGTTTGCGCTAGCTCCATGAAACTTGAACAAATGAAGTAGTTCTAAGTTCTATCTCTATGGTTTGTTTCCTCTTGAAGTACCCCATGCATACTGGAGAAAAACACTTTCGTTTGAAACGGGTTTCCAAGCTTCCAAAAAACTACAAGTTTGCTGAAATCTCAGCAAACATTTTTTCACCAAATCTTGATGATACTTGATGTTAATGATCAGTTCACTAATCCCACTTGGATGCCCAATTTTTATTCTTCTACGTTGAAGCCTTCGTTTCCAGTAACAGTTTGAATTTTTAGGTTTCACTCTGTTTTCTGCTATATTGTTAGATGTGTTTGAAACTCTAAATCAAACACGGTTTGTGCTAGCTCCATGAAACTTGACCAAATGAAGTAGTTCTAAGTTCTATCTCTATGATTTTTTTCCTCTTGAAGTACCCCATGCAGAGACTGGAGAAAAACACTTTCGTTTGAAAGGGGTTGCCAAGCTTCCAAAAAACTACTAGTTTGCTGAAATCTCAGCAAACATTTTTTCACCAAATCTTGATGATACTTGGTCGTAATGATCAGTTCACTAATCCCACTTGGATGCCCAATTTTTATTCTTCTAGGTTGAAGCGTTCGTTTCCATTAACAGTTTGAAGTTTTAGGTTTCACTCTGTTTTCTCCTACATAGATAGCTGTGTTTGGAATTCTAAATCAAACACGGTTTGTGCTAGCTTCTTGAAACTTGACCAAATGAAGTAGTTCTAAGTTCTATCTCTATGGTTTGTTTCCTCTTGAAGTACCCCATGCAGAGACTGGCGAAAAACACTTTCGTTTGAAACGGGTTGCCCAGCTTCCAAAAAACTACTAGTTTGCTGAAATCTCAGCAAACATTTTTTAACCAAATCTTGATGATACTTGGTGGTAATGATCACTTCACTAATCCCACTTTGCTGCCCATTTTTCATTCTTTTAGATTGAAGCATTCGTTTCCAGTAACAGTTTGAATTTTTAAGTTTCACTCTGTTTTCTCCTACATAGATAGCTGTTTTAAAATTCTAAATCAAACACGGTTTGTGCTAGCTCCTGGAAACTTGACCAAATGAAGTAGTTCTAAGTTCTATCTCTATGGTTTGTTGCTTCTTGAAGTACCCCATGCAGAGACTGGCGAAAAACACTTTCGTTTGAAACGGGTTGCCAAGCTTCCAAAAAACTACAAGTTTGCTGAAATCTCAGCAAACATTTTTTCACCAAATCTTGATGATACTTGATGTTAATGATCAGTTCACTAATCCCACTTGGATGCCCAATTTTTATTCTTCTAGGTTGAAGCCTTCGTTTCCCGTAACAGATTGAATTTTTAGGTTTCACTCTGTTTTCTGCTATATTGTTAGATGTGTTTGAAACTCTAAATCAAACACGGTTTGTGCCAGCTCCATGATACTTGACCCAATGAAGTAGTTCTAAGTTCTATCTCTATGGTTTGTTTCCTCTTGAAGTACCCCATGCAGAGACTGGAGAAAAACACTTTCGTTTGAAAGGGGTTGCCAAGCTTCCAAAAACTACAAGTTTGATGAAATCTCAGCAAACATTTTTTCACCAAATCTTGATGATACTTGATGTTAATGATCAGTTCACTAATCCCACTTCGATGCCAAATTTTTATTCTTCTACGTTGAAGCCTTCGTTTCCAGTAACAGTTTGAATTTTTACGTTTCACTCTGTTTTCTGCCATATTGTTGGATGTGTTTGAAACTCTAAATCAAACACGGTTTGTGCTAGCTCCATGAAACTTGACCAAATGAAGTAGTTCTAAGTTCTATCTCTATGGTTTGTTTCCTCTTGAAGTACCCCATGCAGAGACTGGAGAAAAACACTTTCGTTTGAAAGGGGTTGCCAAGCTTCCAAAAAACTACTAGTTTGCTGAAATCTCAGCAAACATTTTTTCACCAAATCTTGATGATGCTTGGTCGTAATGATCAGTTCACTAATCCCACTTGGATGCCCAATTTTTATTCTTCTAGGTTGAAGCGTTCGTTTCCAGTAACAGTTTGAATTTTTAGGTTTCACTCTGTTTTCTGCTATATAGTTAGATGTGTTTGAAACTCTAAATCAAACACGGTTTGTGCTAGCTCCTGGAAACTTGACCAAATGAAGTAGTTCTAAGTTCTATCTCTATGGTTTGTTTCCTCTTGAAGTACCCCATGCAGAGACTGCCGAAAAACACTTTCGTTTGAAAGGGGTTGCCAAGCTTCAAAAAAACTACTAGTTTGCTGAAATCTCAGCAAACATTTTTTCACCAAATCTTGATGATTCTTGATGTTAATGATCAGTTCACTAATCCCACTTGGATGCCCAATTTTTATTCTTCTACGTTGAAGCCTTCGTTTCCAGTAACAGTTTGAATTTTTAGGTTTCACTCTGTTTTCTGCTATATTGTTAGATGTGTTTGAAACTCTAAATCAAACACGGTTTGTGCTAGCTCCATGAAACTTGACCAAATGAAGTAGTTCTAAGTTCTATCTCTATGATTTTTTTCCTCTTGAAGTACCCCATGCAGAGACTGGAGAAAAACACTTTCGTTTGAAAGGGGTTGCCAAGCTTCCAAAAAACTACTAGTTTGCTGAAATCTCAGCAAACATTTTTTCACCAAATCTTGATGATACTTGGTCGTAATGATCAGTTCACTAACCCACTTGGATGCCCAATTTTTATTCTTCTAGGTTGAAGCGTTCGTTTCCATTAACAGTTTGAATTTTTAGGTTTCACTCTGTTTTCTCCTACATAGATAGCTGTGTTTGGAATTCTAAATCAAACACGGTTTGTGCTAGCTTCTTGAAAATTGACCAAATGAAGTAGTTCTAAGTTCTATCTCTATGGTTTGTTTCCTCTTGAAGTACCCCATGCAGAGACTGGCCAAAAACTCTTTCGTTTGAAAGGGGTTGCCAAGCTTCTAAAAAACTACTAGTTTGCTGAAATCTCAGCAAACATTTTTTCACCAAATCTTGATGATACTTGGTGGTAATGATCAGTACACTAATCCCACTTGGCTGCCCAATTTTATTCTTCTAGGTTGAAGCATTCGTTTCCAGTAACAGTTTGAATTTTTAGGTTTCACTCTGTTTTCTGCTATATAGTTAGATGTGTTTGAAACTCTAAATCAAATCGGTTTGTGCTAGCTCCTTGAAACTTGACCAAATGAAGTAGTTCTAAGTTCTATCTCTATGTTTTGTTTCCTCTTGAAGTACCCCATGCAGAGACTGGCGAAAAACACTTTCGTTTGAAAGGGGTTGCCAAGCTTCAAAAAAACTACTAGTTTGCTGAAATCTCAGCAAACATTTTTTCACCAAATCTTGATGATACTTGGTGGTAATGATCAGTTCACTAATCCCACTTTGCTGCCCAATTTTCATTCTTTTAGATTGAAGCATTCGTTTCCAGTAACAGTTTGAATTTTTAAGTTTCACTCTGTTTTCTCCAACATAGATAGCTGTTTTGGAATTCTAAATCAAACACGGTTTGTGCTAGTTCCTGGAAACTTGACCAAATGAAGTAGTTCTAAGTTCTATCTCTATGGTTTGTTTCTTCTTGAAGTACCCCATGCAGAGACTGGCGAAAAACACTTTCCTTTGAAACGGGTTGCCAAGCTTCCAAAAAACTACAAGTTTGCTGAAATCTCAGCAAACATTTTTTCACCAAATCTTGATGATACTTGATGTTAATGATCAGTTCACTAATCCCACTTGGATGCCCAATTTTTATTCTTCTAGGTTGAAGCCTTCGTTTCCAGTAACAGATTGAATTTTTAGATTTCACTCTGTTTTCTGCTATATTGTTAGATGTGTTTGAAACTCTAAATCAAACACGGTTTGTGCTAGCTCCATGAAACTTGACCAAATGAAGTAGTTCTAAGTTCTATCTCTATGGTTTGTTTCCTCTTGAAGTACCCCATGCAGACTGGAGAAAAACACTTTCGTTTGAAACGGGTTGCCAAGCTTCCAAAAAACTACAAGTTTGCTGAAATCTCAGCAAACATTTTTTCACCAAATCTTGATGATTCTTGATGTTAATGATCAGTTCACTAATCCCACTTGGATGCCCAATTTTTATTCTTCTACGTTGAAGCCTTCGTTTCCAGTAACAGTTTGAATTTTTAGGTTTCACTCTGTTTTCTGCTATATTGTTAGATGTGTTTGAAACTCTAAATCAAACACGGTTTGTGCTAGCTCCATGAAACTTGACCAAATGAAGTAGTTCTAAGTTCTATCTCTATGATTTTTTTCCTCTTGAAGTACCCCATGCAGAGACTGGAGAAAAACACTTTCGTTTGAAAGGGGTTGCCAAGCTTCCAAAAAACTACTAGTTTGCTGAAATCTCAGCAAACATTTTTTCACCAAATCTTGATGATACTTGGTCGTAATGATCAGTTCACTAATCCCACTTGGATGCCCAATTTTTATTCTTCTAGGTTGAAGCGTTCGTTTCCATTAACAGTTTGAATTTTTAGGTTTCACTCTGTTTTCTCCTACATAGATAGCTGTGTTTGGAATTCTAAATCAAACACGGTTTGTGCTAGCTTCTTGAAACTTGACCAAATGAAGTAGTTCTAAGTTCTATCTCTATGGTTTGTTTCCTCTTGAAGTACCCCATGCAGAGACTGGCGAAAAACACTTTCGTTTGAAACGGGTTGCCCAGCTTCCAAAAAACTACTAGTTTGCTGAAATCTCAGCAAAAATTTTTTAACCAAATCTTGATGATACTTGGTGGTAATGATCACTTCACTAATCCCACTTTGCTGCCCATTTTTCATTCTTTTAGATTGAAGCATTCGTTTCCAGTAACAGTTTGAATTTTTAAGTTTCACTCTGTTTTCTCCTACATAGATAGCTGTTTTAAAATTCTAAATCAAACACGGTTTGTGCTAGCTCCTGGAAACTTGACCAAATGAAGTAGTTCTAAGTTCTATCTCTATGGTTTGTTGCTTCTTGAAGTACCCCATGCAGAGACTGGCGAAAAACACTTTCGTTTGAAACGGGTTGCCAAGCTTCCAAAAAACTACAAGTTTGCTGAAATCTCAGCAAACATTTTTTCACCAAATCTTGATGATACTTGATGTTAATGATCAGTTCACTAATCCCACTTGGATGCCCAATTTTTATTCTTCTAGGTTGAAGCCTTCGTTTCCCGTAACAGATTGAATTTTTAGGTTTCACTCTGTTTTCTGCTATATTGTTAGATGTGTTTGAAACTCTAAATCAAACACGGTTTGTGCCAGCTCCATGAAACTTGACCAAATGAAGTAGTTCTAAGTTCTATCTCTATGGTTTGTTTCCTCTTGAAGTACCCCATGCAGAGACTGGAGAAAAACACTTTCGTTTGAAAGGGGTTGCCAAGCTTCCAAAAACTACAAGTTTGATGAAATCTCAGCAAACATTTTTTCACCAAATCTTGATGATACTTGATGTTAATGATCAGTTCACTAATCCCACTTCGATGCCAAATTTTTATTCTTCTACGTTGAAGCCTTCGTTTCCAGTAACAGTTTGAATTTTTACGTTTCACTCTGTTTTCTGCCATATTGTTGGATGTGTTTGAAACTCTAAATCAAACACGGTTTGTGCTAGCTCCATGAAACTTGACCAAATGAAGTAGTTCTAAGTTCTATCTCTATGGTTTGTTTCCTCTTGAAGTACCCCATGCAGAGACTGGAGAAAAACACTTTCGTTTGAAAGGGGTTGCCAAGCTTCCAAAAAACTACTAGTCTGCTGAAATCTCAGCAAACATTTTTTCACCAAATCTTGATGATACTTGGTCGTAATGATCAGTTCACTAATCCCACTTGGATGCCCAATTTTTATTCTTCTAGGTTGAAGCGTTCGTTTCCAGTAACAGTTTGAATTTTTAGGTTTCACTCTGTTTTCTGCTATATAGTTAGATGTGTTTGAAACTCTAAATCAAACACGGTTTGTGCTAGCTCCTTGAAACTTGACCAAATGAAGTAGTTCTAAGTTCTATCTCTATGGTTTGTTTCCTCTTGAAGTACCCCATGCAGAGACTGCCGAAAAACACTTTCGTTTGAAAGGGGTTGCCAAGCTTCCAAAAAACTACTAGTTGGCTGAAATCTCAGCAAACATTTTTTCACCAAATCTGGATGATACTTGGTGGTAATGATCAGTTCACTAATCCCACTTGGCTGCCCAATTTTCATTCTTCTAAGTTGAAGCATTCGTTTCCAGTAAGACTTTGAATTTTTAGGTTTCACTCTGTTTTCTCCTACATAGATAGCTGTGTTTGGAATTCTAAACAAACACGGTTTGTGCTAGCTCCTTGAAACTTGACCAAATGAAGTAGTTCTAAGTTCTATCTCTATGGTTTGTTACCTCTTGAAGTACCCCATGCAGAGACTTGCGAAAAACACTTTCGTTTTAAAGGGGTTGTCAAGCTTCCAAAAAACTACTAGTTTGCTGAAATCTCAGCAAACATTTTTTCACCAAATCTTGATGATACTTGGTGGTAATGATCAGTTCACTAATCCCACTTGGCTGCCCAATTTTTATTCTTCTATGTTGAAGCATTCGTTTCCAGTAACAGTTTGAATTTTTAGGTTTCACTCTGTTTTCTCCTACATAGATAGCTCTGTTTGGAATTCTAAATCAAACACGGTTTGTCCTAGATCCTTGAAACTTGACCAAATGAAGTAGTTCTAAGTTCTATCTGTATGGTTTGTTTCCTCTTGAAGTACCCCATGCAGAGACTGGCGAAAAACACTTTCGTTTGAAAGAAGTTACCAAGCTTCCAAAAAACTACTAGTTTGCTGAAATCTCAGCAAACATTTTTTCACCAAATCTGGATGATACTTGGTGGTAATGATCAGTTAACTAATCCCACTTGGCTGCCCAATTTTCATTCTTCTAGGTTGAAGCATTCGTTTCCAGTAACAGTTTGAATTTTTAGGTTTCACTCTGTTTTCTCCTACATAGATAGCTGTGTTTGGAATTCTAAATCAAACACGGTTTGTGCTAGCTCCTTGAAACTTGACCAAATGAAGTAGTTCTAAGTTCTAACTCTATGGTTTGTTTCCTCTTGAAGTATCCCATGCAGAGACTGGCGAAAAACACTTTCGTTTGAAACGGGTTGCCAAGCTTCCAAAAAACTACAAGTTTGCTGAAATCTCAGCAAACATTTTTTCACCAAATCTTGATGATTCTTGATGTTAATGATCAGTTCACTAATCCCACTTGGATGCCCAATTTTTATTCTTCTAGGTTGAAGCCTTCGTTTCCAGTAACAGATTGAATTTTTAGGTTTCACTCTGTTTTCTGCTATATTGTTAGATGTGTTTGAAACTCTAAATCAAACACGGTTTGTGCTAGCTCCATGAAACTTGACCAAATGAAGTAGTTCTAAGTTCTATCTCTATGGTTTGTTTCCTCTTGAAGTACCCCATGCAGAGACTGGAGAAAAACACTTTCGTTTGAAAGGGGTTGCCAAGCTTCCAAAAAACTACTAGTTTGCTGATATCTCAGCAAACATTTTTTCACGAAATCTTGATGATACTTGGTGGTAATGATCAGTTCACTAATCCCACTTGGCTGCCCAATTTTCATTCTTCTAGATTGAAGCGTTCGTTTCCAGTAACAGTTTGAATTTTTAGGTTTCACTATGTTTTCTCCTACATAGATAGCTGTTTTGGAATTCTAAATCAAACACGGTTTGTGCTAGCTCCTTGAAACTTGACCAAATGAAGTAGTTCTAAGTTCTATCTCTATGGTTTGTTTCTTCTTGAAGTACCCCATGCAGAGACTGTCGAAAAACACTTTCCTTTGAAAGGGGTTGCCAAGCTTCCAAAAAACTACTAGTTTGATGAAATCTCAGCAAACATTTTTTCACCAAATCTTTATGATACTTGGTGGTAATGATCAGTACACTAATCCCACTTGGCTGCCCAATATTTATTCATCTAGGTTGAAGCATTCATATCCAGTAACAGTTTGAATTTTTAGGTTTCACTCTGTATTCTCCTACATAGATAGCTGTGTTTGGAATTCTAAATCAAACACGGTTCGTGCTAGCTCCTTGAAACTTGACCAAATGAAGTAGTTCTAAGTTCTATCTCTATGGTTTGTTTCCTCTTGAAGTACCCCATGCAGAGACTGGCGAAAAACACTTTCGTTTGAAAGGGGTTGCCAAGCTTCCAAAAAACTACTAGTTTGCTGAAATCTCAGCAAACATTTTTTTCACCAAATCTTGATGATACTTGGTGGTATTGATCAGTTCACTAATCCCACTTGGCTACCCAATTGTCATTATTCTAGGTTGAAGCATTCGTTTCCAGTAACATTTTGAATTTTTAGGTTTCACTCTGTTTTCTCCTACATAGATAGCTGTGTTTGGAATTCTAAATCAAACACGGTTTGTGCTAGCTCCTTGAAACTTGACCAAATGAAGTAGTTCTAAGGTCTATCTCTATGGTTTGTTTTCTCTTGAAGTACCCCATGCAGAGACTGGCGACAAACACTTTCGTTTAAAAGGGGTTGCCAAGCTTCCAAAAAACTACTAGTTTGCTGAAATCTCAGCAAACATTTTTTCACCAAATCTGGATGATACTTGGTGGTAATGATCAGTTCACTATTCCCACTTGGCTGCCCAATTTTCATTCTTCTAGATTGAAGCGTTCGTTTCCAGTAACAGTTTGAATTTTTAGGTTTCACTATGTTTTCTCCTACATAGATAGCTGTTTTGGAATTCTAAATCAAACACGGTTTGTGCTAGCTCCTTGAAACTTGACCAAATGAAGTAGTTCTAAGTTCTATCTCTATGGTTTGTTTCCTCTTGAAGTACCCCATGCAGAGACTGGCGAAAAACACTTTCGTTTGAAAGGGGTTGCCAAGCTTCCAAAAAACTACTAGTTTGATGAAATCTCAGCAAATATTTTTTCACCAAATCTTGATGATACTTGGTGGTAATGATCAGTACACTAATCCCACTTGGCTGCCCAATATTTACTCTTCTAGGTTGAAGCATTCGTTTTCAGTAACAGTTTGAATTTTTAGGTTTCACTCTGTTTTCTCCTACATAGATAGCTGTGTTTGGAATTCTAAATCAAGCACGGTTTGTGCTACGTCCTTGAAACTTGACCAAATGAAGTAGTTCTAAGTTCTAACTCTATGGTTTGTTTCTTCGTGAAGTACCAAATGCAGAGACTGGCGAAAAACACTTTCGTTTGAAACGGGTTGCCAAGCTTCCAAAAAACTACTAGTTTGCTGAAATCTCAGCAAACATTTTTTCACCAAATCTGGATGATACTTGGTGGTAATTATCAGTTCACTAATCCCACTTGGATGCCCAATTTTTATTCTTCTAGGTAGAAGCGTTCGTTTCCAGTAACAGTTGGAATTTTTAGGTTTCACTCTGTTTTCTGCTATAGAGTTAGATGTGTTTGAAACTCTAAATCAAACACGGTTTGTGCTAGCTCCTTGAAACTTGACCAAATGAAGTAGTTCTAAGTTCTATCTCTATGGTTTGTTTCCTCTTAAGTACCCCATGCAGAGACTGGCGAAAAACACTTTCCTTTGAAATGGGTTGCCAAGCTTCCAAAAAACTACTAGTTTGCTGAAATCTCAGCAAACATTTTTTTCACCAAATCTTGATGATACTTGGTGGTAATGATCAGTTCACTAATCCCACTTGGCTACCCAATTTTCATTATTCTAGATTGAAGCATTCGTTTCCAGTAACATTTTGAATTTTTAGGTTTCACTCTGTTTTCTCCTACATAGATAGCTGTGTTTGGAATTCTAAATCAAACACGGTTTGTGCTAGCTCCTTGAAACTTGACCAAATGAAGTAGTTCTAAGTTCTATCTCTATGGTTTGTTTCCTCTTGAAGTACCCCATGCAGAGACTGGCGAAAAACACTTTCGTTTGAAACGGGTTGCCAAGCTTCCAAAAAACTACTAGTTTGCTGAAATCTCAGCAAACATTTTTTCACCAAATCTGGATGATACTTGGTGGTAATGATCAGTTCACTAATCCCACTTGGCTGCCCAATTGTCATTCTTCTAGGTTGAAGCATTCGTTTCCAGTAACAGTTTGAATTTTTAGGTTTCACTCTGTTTTCTCCTACATAAATAGCTGTGTTTGGAATTCTAAATCAAACACGGTTTGTTCTAGCTCCTGGAAACTTGACCAAATGAAGTAGTTCTAAGTTCTATCTCTATGGTTTGTTTCCTCTTGAAGTACCCCATGCAGAGACTGGCGACAAACACTTTCATTTAAAAGGCGTTGCCAAGCTTCCAAAAAACTACTAGTTTGCTGAAATCTCAGCAAACATTTTTTCACCAAATCTGGATGATACTTGGTGGTAATGATCAGTTCACTAATCCCACTTGGCTGCCCAATTTTCATTCTTCTAAGTTGAAGCATTCGTTTCCAGTAAGACTTTGAATTTTTAGGTTTCACTCTGTTTTCTCCTACATAGATAGCTGTGTTTGGAATTCTAAATCAAACACGGTTTGTGCTAGCTCCTTGAAACTTGACCAAATGAAGTAATTCTAAGTTCTATCTCTATGGTTTGTTTCCTCTTGAAGTACCCCATGCAGAGACTGGCGAAAAACACTTTCGTTTGAAAGGGGTTGTCAAGCTTCCAAAAAACTACTAGTTTGCTGAAATCTCAGCAAACATTTTTTCACCAAATCTTGATAATACTTGGTCGTAATGATTAGTTCACTAATCCCACTTGGCTGCCCAATTTTTATTCTTCTAGGTTGAAGCATTCGTTTCCAGTAACAGTTTGAATTTTTAGGTTTCACTCTGTTTTCTCCTACATAGATAGCTTTCTTTGAAATTCTAAATCAAACACGGTTTGTCCTAGATCCTTGAAACTTGACCAAATGAAGTAGTTCTAAGTTCTATCTGTATGGTTTGTTTCCTCTTGAAGTACCCCATGCAGAGACTGGCGAAAAACACTTTCGTTTGAAAGAAGTTGCCAAGCTTCCAAAAAACTACTAGTTTGCTGAAATCTCAGCAAACATTTTTTCACCAAATCTGGATGATACTTGGTGGTAATAATCAGTTCACTAATCCCACTTGGCTGCCCAATTTTCATTCTTCTAGGTTGAAGCATTCGTTTCCAGTAACAGTTTGAATTTTTAGGTTTCACTCTGTTTTCTCCTACATAGATAGCTGTGTTTGGAATTCTAAATCAAACACGGTTTGTGCTAGCTCCTTGAAACTTGACCAAATGAAGTAGTTCTAAGTTCTATCAATATGGTTTGTTTCCTCTTGAAGTACCCCATGCAGAGACTGGCGAAAAACACTTTCGTTTGAAAGGGGTTGCAAAGCTTCCAAAAAACTACTAGTTTGCTGAAATCTCAGCAAACATTTTTTCACCAAATCTTGATGATACTTGATGTTAATGATCAGTTCACTAATCCCACTTGGATGCCCAATTTTTATTCTTCTAGGTTGAAGCGTTCGTTTCCAGTAACAGTTTGGATTTTTAGATTTCACTCTGTTTTCTGCTATATAGTTAGATGTGTTTGAAACTCTAAATCAAACACGGTTTGTGCTAGCTCCTTGAAACTTGACCAAAAGAAGTAGTTCTAGGTTCTATCTCTATGGTTTGTTTCCTCTTGAAGTACCCCATGCAGAGACTGGCGAAAAACCCTTTCATTTGAAAGGGGTTTCCAAGCTTCCAAAAAACTACTAGTTTGCTGAAATCTTAGCAAACATTTTTTCACCAAATCTTGATGATACTTGGTGGTAATGATCAGTTCACTAATCCCACTTGGCTGCCCAATTTTCATTCTTCTAGGTTGAAGCATTCGTTTCCAGTAACAGTTTGAATTTTTAGGTTTCACTCTGTTTTCTCCTACATAGATAGCTGTGTTTGGAATTCTAAATCAAACACGGCTTGTGCTAGCTCCTGGAAACTTGACCAAATGAAGTAGTTCTAAGTTCTATCTCTATGATTTGTTTCCTCTTGAAGTACCCCATGCAGAGACTGGCCAAAAACTCTTTCGTTTGAAAGGGGTTGCCAAGCTTCTAAAAAACTACTACTAGTTTGCTGAAATCTCAGCAAACATTTTTTCACCAAATCTTGATGATACTTGGTGGTAATGATCAGTACACTAATCCCACTTGGCTGCCCAATTTTATCTTCTAGGTTGAAGCATTCGTTTCCAGTAACAGTTTGAATTTTTAGGTTTCACTCTGTTTTCTGCTATATAGTTAGATGTGTTTGAAACTCTAAATCAAATCGGTTTGTGCTAGCTCCTTGAAACTTGACCAAATGAAGTAGTTCTAAGTTCTATCTCTATGGTTTGTTTCCTCTTGAAGTGCCCCATTCAGAGACTGGCGAAAAACACTTTCGTTTGAAAGGGGTTGCCAAGCTTCCAAAAAACTACTAGTTTGCTGAAATCTCAGCAAACATTTTTTCACCAAATCTTGATGATACTTGGTGGTAAAGATCAGTTCACTAATCACACTTTGCTGCCCAATTTTCATTCTTTTAGATTGAAGCATTCGTTTCCAGTAACAGTTTGAATTTTTAAGTTTCACTCTGTTTTCTCCTACATAGATAGCTGTTTTGGAACTCTAAATCAAACACGGTTTGTGCTAGCTCCTGGAAACTTGACCAAATGAAGTAGTTCTAAGTTCTATCTCTATGGTTTGTTTCCTCTTGAAGTACCCCATGCAGAGACTGGCGAAAAACACTTTCGTTTGAAACGGGTTGCCAAGCTTCCAAAAAACTACAAGTTTGCTGAAATCTCAGCAAACATTTTTTCACCAAATCTTGATGATTCTTGATGTTAATGATCAGTTCACTAATCCCACTTGGATGCCCAATTTTTATTCTTCTAGGTTGAAGCCTTCGTTTCCAGTAACAGATTGAATTTTTAGGTTTCACTCTGTTTTCTGCTATATTGTTAGATGTTTTTGAAACTCTAAATCAAACACGGTTTGTGCTAGCTCCATGAAACTTGACCAAATGAAGTAGTTCTAAGTTCTATCTCTATGGTTTGTTTCCTCTTGAAGTACCCCATGCAGAGACTGGCGAAAAACACTTTCGTTTGAAAGGGGTTGCCAAGCTTCCAAAAAACTACTAGTTTGATGAAATCTCAGCAAACATTTTTTCACCAAATCTTGATGATACTTGGTGGTAATGATCAGTACACTAATCCCACTTGGCTGCCCAATATTTATTCATCTAGGTTGAAGCATTCATATCCAGTAACAGTTTGAATTTTTAGGTTTCACTCTGTATTCTCCTACATAGATAGCTGTGTTTGGAATTCTAAATCAAACACGGTTCGTGCTAGCTCCTTGAAACTTGACCAAATGAAGTAGTTCTAAGTTCTATCTCTATGGTTTGTTTCCTCTTGAAGTACCCCATGCAGAGACTGGCGAAAAACACTTTCGTTTGAAAGGGGTTGCCAAGCTTCCAAAAAACTACTATTTTGCTGAAATCTCAGCAAACATTTTTTTCACCAAATCTTGATGATACTTGGTGGTAATGATCAGTTCACTAATCCCACTTGGCTACCCAATTTTCATTATTCTAGGTTGAAGCATTCGTTTCCAGTAACATTTTGAATTTTTAGGTTTCACTCTGTTTTCTCCTACATAGATAGCTGTGTTTGGAATTCTAAATCAAACACGGTTTGTGCTAGCTCCTTGAAACTTGACCAAATGAAGTAGTTCTAAGGTCTATCTCTATGGTTTGTTTCCTCTTGAAGTACCCCATGCAGAGAATGGCGACAAACACTTTCGTTTAAAAGGGGTTGCCAAGCTTCCAAAAAACTACTAGTTTGCTGAAATCTCAGCAAACATTTTTTCACCAAATCTGGATGATACTTGGTGGTAATGATCAGTTCACTATTCCCACTTGGCTGCCCAATTTTCATTCTTCTAGGTTGAAGAATTCGTTTCCAGTAACAGTTTGAATTTTTAGGTTTCACTCTGTTTTCTTCTACATAGATAGCTGTGTTTGGAATTCTAAATCAAACACGGCTTGTGCTAGCTCCTTGAAACTTGACCAAATGAAGTAGTTCTAAGTTCTATCTCTATGGTTTGTTTCCTCTTGAAGTACCCCATGCAGAGACTGGCGAAAAACACTTTTGTTTGAAACGGGTTGCCAAGCTTCCAAAAAACTACTAGTTTGCTGAAATCTCAGCAAACATTTTTTCACGAAATCTTGATGATACTTGGTGGTAATGATCAGTTCACTAATCCCACTTGGCTGCCCAATTTTCATTCTTCTAGATTGAAGCGTTCGTTTCCAGTAACAGTTTGAATTTTTAGGTTTCACTATGTTTTCTCCTACATAGATAGCTGTTTTGGAATTCTAAATCAAACACGGTTTGTGCTAGCTCCTTGAAACTTGACCAAATGAAGTAGTTCTAAGTTCTATCTCTATGGTTTGTTTCCTCTTGAAGTACCCCATGCAGAGACTGGCGAAAAACACTTTCGTTTGAAAGGGGTTGCCAAGCTTCCAAAAAACTACTAGTTTGATAAAATCTCAGCAAACATTTTTTCACCAAATCTTGATGATACTTGGTGGTAATGATCAGTACACTAATCCCACTTGGCTGCCCAATATTTATTCTTCTAGGTTGAAGCATTCGTTTCCAGTAACAGTTTGAATTTTTAGGTTTCACTCTGTTTTCTCCTACATAGATAGCTGTGTTTGGAATTCTAAATCAAGCACGGTTTGTGCTACGTCCTTGAAACTTGACCAAATGAAGTAGTTCTAAGTTCTAACTCTATGGTTTGTTTCTTCTTGAAGTACCAAATGCAGAGACTGGCGAAAAACACTTTCGTTTGAAACGGGTTGCCAAGCTTCCAAAAAACTACTAGTTTGCTGAAATCTCAGCAAACATTTTTTCACCAAATCTGGATGATACTTGGTGGTAATTATCAGTTCACTAATCCCACTTGGATGCCCAATTTTTATTCTTCTAGGTTGAAGCGTTCGTTTCCAGTAACAGTTGGAATTTTTAGGTTTCACTCTGTTTTCTGCTATATAGTTAGATGTGTTTGAAACTCTAAATCAAACCCGGTTTGTGCTAGCTCCATGGAACTTGACTAAATGATGTAGTTCTAAGTTCTATCTGTATGGTTTGTTTCCTCTTGAAGTACCTCATGCAGAGACTGGCGAAAAACACTTTCGTTTGAAAGGGGTAGCCAAGCTTCCAAAAAACTACTAGTTTGCTGAAATCTCAGCAAACATTTTTTCACCAAATCTTGATGATACTTGGTGGTAATGATCAGTACACTAATCCCACTTGGCTGCCCAATATTTACTCTTCTAGGTTGAAGCATTCGTTTTCAGTAACAGTTTGAATTTTTAGGTTTCACTCTGTTTTCTCCTACATAGATAGCTGTGTTTGGAATTCTAAATCAAGCACGGTTTGTGCTACGTCCTTGAAACTTGACCAAATGAAGTAGTTCTAAGTTCTAACTCTATGGTTTGTTTCTTCTTGAAGTACCAAATGCAGAGACTGGCGAAAAACACTTTCGTTTGAAACGGGTTGCCAAGCTTCCAAAAAACTACTAGTTTGCTGAAATCTCAGCAAACATTTTTTCACCAAATCTGGATGATACTTGGTGGTAATTATCAGTTCACTAATCCCACTTGGATGCCCAATTTTTATTCTTCTAGGTTGAAGCGTTCGTTTCCAGTAACAGTTGGAATTTTTAGGTTTCACTCTGTTTTCTGCTATATAGTTAGATGTGTTTGAAACTCTAAATCAAACCCGGTTTGTGCTAGCTCCATGGAACTTGACTAAATGATGTAGTTCTAAGTTCTATCTGTATCGTTTGTTTCCTCTTGAAGTACCCCATGCAGAGACTGGCGAAAAACACTTTCGTTTGAAAGGGGTAGCCAAGCTTCCAAAAAACTACTAGTTTGCTGAAATCTCAGCAAACATTTTTTCACCAAATCTTGATGATACTTGGTGGTAATGATCAGTACACTAATCCCACTTGGCTGCCCAATTTTTATTCTTCTAGGTTGAAGCATTCATTTCCAGTAACAGTTTGAATTTTTAGGTTTCACTCTTTATTCTCCTACATAGATAGGTGTGTTTGGAATTCTAAATCAAACACGGTTCGTGCTAGCTCCTTGAAACTTGACCAAATGAAGTAGTTCTAAGTTCTTTCTCTATGGTTTCTTTCCTCTTGAAGTACCCCATGCAGAGACTGGTGAAACACACTTTCGTTTGAAAGGGGTTGCCAAGCTTCCAAAAAGCTACTAGTTTGCTGAAATCACAGCAAACATTTTTTCACCAAATCTGGATGATACTTGCTGGTAATGATCAGTTCACTAATCCCACTTGGCTGCCCAATTTTCATTCTTTTAGATTCAAGCATTCGTTTCCAGTAACAGTTTGAATTTTTAAGTTTCACTCTGTTTTCTCCTACATAGATAGCTGTTTTGGAATTCTAAATCAAACACGGTTTGTGCTAGTTCCTGGAAACTTGACCAAATGAAGTAGTTCTAAGTTCTATCTCTATGGTTTGTTTCTTCTTGAAGTACCCCATGCAGAGACTTGCGAAAAACACTTTCGTTTGAAACGGGTTGCCAAGCTTCCAAAAAACTACAAGTTTGCTGAAATCTAAGCAAACATTTTTTCACCAAATCTTGATGATACTTGATGTTAATGATCAGTTCACTAATCCCACTTGGATGCCCAATTTTTATTCTTCTAGGTTGAAGCCTTTGTTTCCAGTAACAGATTGAATTTTTAGGTTTCACTCTGTTTTCTGCTATATTGTTAGATGTGTTTGAAACTCTAAATCAAATACGGTTTGTGCTAGCTCCATGAAACTTGACCAAATGAAGTAGTTCTAAGTTCTATCTCTATGGTTTGTTTCCTCTTGAAGTACCCCATGCAGACTGGAGAAAAACACTTTCGTTTGAAACGGGTTGCCAAGCTTCCAAAAAACTACAAGTTTGCTGAAATCTCAGCAAACATTTTTTCACCAAATCTTGATGATACTTGATGTTAATGATCAGTTCACTAATCCCACTTGGATGCCCAATTTTTATTCTTCTACGTTGAAGCCTTCGTTTCCAGTAACAGTTTGAATTTTTAGGTTTCACTCTGTTTTCTGCTATATTGTTAGATGTGTTTGAAACTCTAAATCAAACACGGTTTGTGCTAGCTCCATGAAACTTGACCAAATGAAGTAGTTCTAAGTTCTATCTCTATGGTTTGTTTCCTCTTGAAGTACCCCATGCAGAGACAGGAGAAAAACACTTTCGTTTGAAAGGGGTTGCCAAGCTTCCAAAAAACTACTAGTTTGCTGAAATCTCAGCAAAAATTTTTTCACCAAATCTTGATGATACTTGGTCGTAATGATCAGTTCACTAATCCCACTTGGATGCCCAATTTTTATTCTTCTAGGTTGAAGCATTCGTTTCCAGTAACAGTTTGAATTTTTAGGTTTCACTCTGTTTTCTCCTACATAGATAGCTCTGTTTGGAATTCTAAATCAAACACGGTTTGTCCTAGATCCTTGAAACTTGACCAAATGAAGTAGTTCTAAGTTCTATCTGTATGGTTTGTTTCCTCTTGAAGTACCCCATGCAGAGACTGGCGAAAAACACTTTCGTTTGAAAGAAGTTGCCAAGCTTCCAAAAAACTACTAGTTTGCTGAAATCTCAGCAAACATTTTTTCACCAAATCTGGATGATACTTGGTGGTAATAATCAGTTCACTAATCCCACTTGGCTGCCCAATTTTCATTCTTCTAGGTTGAAGCATTCGTTTCCAGTAACAGTTTGAATTTTTAGGTTTCACTCTGCTTTCTCCTACATAGATTGCTGTGTTTGGAATTCTAAATCAAACACGGTTTGTGCTATCTCCTTGAAACTTGACCAAATGTAGTAGTTCTAAGTTCTATCTCTATGGTTTGTTTCCTCTTGAAGTACCCCATGCAGAGACTGGCGAAAAACACTTTCGTTTGAAAGGGGTTGCAAAGCTTCCAAAAAACTACTAGTTTGCTGAAATCTCAGCAAACATTTTTTCACCAAATCTTGATGATACTTGATGTTAATGATCAGTTCACTAATCCCACTTGGATGCCCAATTTTTATTCTTCTAGGTTGAAGCGTTCGTTTCCAGTAACAGTTTGGATTTTTAGGTTTCACTCTGTTTTCTGCTATATAGTTAGATGTGTTTGAAACTCTAAATCAAACACGGTTTGTGCTAGCTCCTTGAAACTTGACCAAAAGAAGTAGTTCTAGGTTCTATCTCTATGGTTTGTTTCCTCTTGAAGTACCCCATGCAGAGACTGGCAAAAACACTTTCATTTGAAAGGGGTTGCCAAGCTTCCAAAAAACTACTAGTTTGCTGAAATCTTAGCAAACATTTTTTCACCAAATCTTGATGATACTTGGTGGTAATGATCAGTTCACTAATCTCACTTGGCTGCCCAATTTTCATTCTTCTAGGTTGAAGCATTCGTTTCCAGTAACAGTTTGAATTTTTAGGTTTCACTCTGTTTTCTCCTACATAGATAGCTGTGTTTGGAATTCTAAATCAAACACGGCTTGTGCTAGCTCCTTGAAACTTGACCAAATGAAGTAGTTCTAAGTTCTATCTCTATGGTTTGTTTCCTCTTGAAGTACCACATGCAGAGAATGGCCAAAAACTCTTTCGTTTGAAAGGGGTTGCCAAGCTTCTAAAAAACTACTACTAGTTTGCTGAAATCTCAGCAAACATTTTTTCACCAAATCTTTATGATACTTTTTGGTAATGATCAGTACACTAATCCCACTTGGCTGCCCAATTTTATTCTTCTAGGTTGAAGCATTCGTTTCCAGTAACAGTTTGAATTTTTAGGTTTCAGTCTGTTTTCTGCTATATAGTTAGATGTGTTTGAAACTCTAAATCAAATCGGTTTGTTCTAGCTCCTTGAAACTTGACCAAATGAAGTAGTTCTAAGTTCTATCTCTATGGTTTGTTTCCTCTTGAAGTACCCCATGCAGAGACTGGCGAAAAACACTTTCGTTTGAAAGGGGTTGCCAAGCTTCCAAAAAACTACTAGTTTGCTGAAATCTCAGCAAACATTTTTTCACCAAATCTTGATGATACTTGGTGGTAATGATCAGTTCACTAATCCCACTTGGATGCCCAATTTTTATTCTTCTACGTTGAAGCCTTCGTTTCCAGTAACAGTTTGAATTTTTACGTTTCACTGTGTTTTCTGCTATATTGTTGGATGTGTTTGAAACTCTAAATCAAACACGGTTTGTGCTAGCTCCATGAAACTTGACCAAATGAAGTAGTTCTAAGTTCTATCTCTATGATTTGTTTCCTCTTGAAGTACCCCATGCAGAGACTGGAGAAAATCTCTTTCGTTTGAAAGGGGTTGCCAAGCTTCCAAAAAACTACTAGTTTGCTGAAATCTCAGCACACATTTTTTAACCAAATCTTGATGATACTTGGTGGTAATGATCAGTTCACTAATCCCAATTGGTTGCCCAATTTTTATTCTTCTAGGTTGAAGCATTCGTTTCCAGTAACAGTTTGAATTTTTAGGTTTCACTCTGTTTTCTCCTACATAGATAGCTCTGTTTGGAATTCTAAATCAAACACGGTTTGTCCTAGATCCTTGAAACTTGACCAAATGAAGTAGTTCTAAGTTCTATCTCTATGGTTTGTTTCCTCTTGAAGTACCCCATGCAGAGACTGGCGAAAAACACTTTCGTTTGAAAGAAGTTGCCAAGCTTCCAAAAAACTACTAGTTTGCTGAAATCTCAGCAAACATTTTTTCACCAAATCTGGATGATACTTGGTGGTAATAATCAGTTCACTAATCCCACTTGGATGCCCAATTTTCATTCTTCTAGGTTGAAGCATTCGTTTCCAGTAACAGTTTGAATTTTTAGGTTTCACTCTGTTTTCTCCTACATAGATAGCTGTGTTTGGAATTCTAAATCAAACACGGTTTGTGCTAGCTCCTTGAAACTTGACCAAATGAAGTAGTTCTAAGTTCTATCTCTATGGTTTGTTTCCTCTTGAAGTACCCCATGCAGAGACTGGCGAAAAACACTTTCGTTTGAAAGGGGTTGCCAAGCTTCCAAAAAACTACTAGTTTGCTGAAATCTCAGCAAACATTTTTTCACCAAATCTTGATGATACTTGGTGGTAATGATCAGTACACTAATCCCTCTTTGCTGCCCAATTCTCATTCTTTTAGATTGAAGCATTCGTTTCCAGTAACAGTTTGAATTTTTAAGTTTCACTCTTTTTTCTCCTACATAGATAGCTGTTTTGGAATTCTAAACCAAACACGGTTTGTGCTAGTTCCTGGAAACTTGACCAAATGAAGTAGTTCTAAGTTCTATCTCTATGTTTTCTTTCTTCTTGAAGTACCCCATGCAGAGACTGGCGAAAAACACTTTCGTTTGAAACGGGTTGCCAAGCTTCCAAAAAACTACTAGTTTGCTGAAATCTCAGCAAACATTTTTTCACCAAATCTTGATGATACTTGATGTTAATGATCAGTTCACTAATCCCACTTGGATGCCCAATTTTTATTCTTCTACGTTGAAGCCTTCGTTTTCAGTAACAGTTTGAATTTTTACGTTTCACTCTGTTTTCTGCTATATTGTTGGATGTGTTTGAAACTCTAAATCAAACACGGTTTGTGCTAGCTCCATGAAACTTGACCAAATGAAGTAGTTCTAAGTTCTATCTCTATGGTTTGTTTCCTCTTGAAGTACCCCATGCAGAGACTGGAGAAAAACATTTTCGTTTGAAAGGGGTTGCCAACCTTCCAAAAAACTACTAGTTTGCTGAAATCTCAGCACACATTTTTTCACCAAATCTTGATGATACTTGGTCGTAATGATCAGTTCACTAATCCCACTTGGATGCCCAATTTATATTCTTCCAGGTTGAAGCGTTCGTTTCCAGTAACAGTTTGAATTTTTAGGTTTCACTCTGTTTTCTGCTATATAGTTAGATGTGTTTGAAACTCTAAATCAAACACGGTTTGTGCTAGCTCCTTGAAACTTGACCAAATGAAGTAGTTCTAAGTTCTATCTCTATGGTTTGTTTCCTCTTGAAGTACCCCATGCAGAGACTGGCGAAAAACACTTTCGTTTGAAAGGGGTTGCCAACCTTCCAAAAAACTACTAGTTTGCTGAAATCTCAGCAAACATTTTTTCACCGAATCTGGATGATACTTGGTGGTAATGATCAGTTCACTAATCCCACTTGGCTGCCCAATTTTCATTCTTCTAAGTTGAAGCATTCGTTTCCAGTAAGACTTTGAATTTTTAGGTTTCACTCTGTTTTCTCCTACATAGATAGCTGTGTTTGGAATTCTAAATCAAACACGGTTTGTGCTAGCTCCTTGAAACTTGACCAAATGAAGTAGTTCTAAGTTCTATCTCTATGGTTTGTTTCCTCTTGAAGTACCCCATGCAGAGACTGGCGAAAAACACTTTCGTTTGAAAGGGGTTTCCAAGCTTCCAAAAAACTACTAGTTTGCTGAAATCTCAGCAAACATTTTTTCACCAAATCTTGATGATACTTGGTGGTAATGATCAGTTCACTAATCCCACTTGGTTGCCCAATTTTTATTCTTCTAGGTTGAAGCATTCGTTTCCAGTAACAGTTTGAATTTATAGGTTTCACTCTGTTTTCTCCTACATAGATAGCTCTGTTTGGAATTCTAAATCAAACACGGTTTGTCCTAGATCCTTGAAACTTGACCAAATGAAGTAGTTCTAAGTTCTATCTCTATGGTTTGTTTCCTCTTGAAGTACCCCATGCAGAGACTGGCGAAAAACACTTTCGTTTGAAAGAAGTTGCCAAGCTTCCAAAAAACTACTAGTTTGCTGAAATCTCAGCAAACATTTTTTCACCAAATCTGGATGATACTTGGTGGTAATAATCAGTTCACTAATCCCACTTGGCTGCCCAATTTTCATTCTTCTAGGTTGAAGCATTCGTTTCCAGTAACAGTTTGAATTTTTAGGTTTCACTCTGTTTTCTCCTACATAGATAGCTGTGTTTGGAATTCTAAATCAAACACGGTTTGTGCTAGCTCCTTGAAACTTGACCAAATGAAGTAGTTCTAAGTTCTATATCTATGGTTTATTTCCTCTTGAAGTACCCCATGCAGAGACTGGCGAAAAACACTTTCGTTTGAAAGGGGTTGCCAAGCTTCCAAAAAACTACTAGTTTGCTGAAATCTCAGCAAACATTTTTTCACCAAATCTTGATGATACTTGGTGGTAATGATCAGTACACTAATCCCACTTGGATTCCAAATTTTTATTCTTCTAGGTTGAAGCGTTCGTTTCCAGTAACAGTTTGGATTTTTAGGTTTCACTCTGTTTTCTGCTATATAGTTAGATGTGTTTGAAACTCTAAATCAAATCGGTTTGTGCTAGCTCCTTGAAACTTGACCAAAAGAAGTAGTTCTAGGTTCTATCTCTATGGTTTGTTTCCTCTTGAAGTACCCCATGCAGAGACTGGCGAAAAACACTTTCATTTGAAAGGGGTTGCCAAGCTTCCAAAAAACTACTAGTTTGCTGAAATCTTAGCAAACATTTTTTCACCAAATCTTGATGATACTTGGTGGTAATGATCAGTTCGCTAATCCCACTTGGCTGCCCAATTTTCATTCTTCTAGGTTGAAGCATTCGTTTCCAGTAACAGTTTGAATTTTTAGGTTTCACTCTGTTTTCTCCTACATAGATAGCTGTGTTTGGAATTCTAAATCAAACACGGCTTGTCCTAGCTCCTTGAAACTTGACCAAATGAAGTAGTTCTAAGTTCTATCTCTATGGTTTGTTTCCTCTTGAAGTACCACATGCAGAGACTGGCCAAAAACTCTTTCGTTTGAAAGAGGTTGCCAAGCTTCTAAAAAACTACTACTAGTTTGCTGAAATCTCAGCAAATATTTTTTCACCAAATCTTGATGATACTTGGTGGTAATGATCAGTACACTAATCCCAATTGGCTGCCCAATTTTATTCTTCTAGGTTGAAGCATTCGTTTCCAGTAACAGTTTGAATTTTTAGGTTTCACTCTGTTTTCTGCTATATTGTTAGATGTGTTTGAAACTCTAAATCAAACACGGTTTGTGCTAGCTCCATGAAACTTGACCAAATGAAGTAGTTCTAAGTTCTATCTCTATGGTTTGTTTCCTCTTGAAGTACCCCATGCAGAGACTGGCGAAAAACACTTTCGTTTGAAAGAAGTTGCCAAGCTTCCAAAAAACTACTAGTTTGCTGAAATCTCAGCAAACATTTTTTCACCAAATCTGGATGATACTTGGTGGTAATAATCAGTTCACTAATCCCACTTGGCTGCCCAATTTTCATTCTTCTAGGTTGAAGCATTCGTTTCCAGTAACAGTTTGAATTTTTAGGTTTCACTCTGTTTTCTCCTACATAGATAGCTGTGTTTGGAATTCTAAATCAAACACGGTTTGTGCTAGCTCCTTGAAACTTGACCAAATGAAGTAGTTCTAAGTTCTATATCTATGGTTTATTTCCTCTTGAAGTACCCCATGCAGAGACTGGCGAAAAACACTTTCGTTTGAAAGGGGTTGCCAAGCTTCCAAAAAACTACTAGTTTGCTGAAATCTCAGCAAACATTTTTTCACCAAATCTTGATGATACTTGGTGGTAATGATCAGTACACTAATCCCACTTGGATTCCAAATTTTTATTCTTCTAGGTTGAAGCGTTCGTTTCCAGTAACAGTTTGGATTTTTAGGTTTCACTCTGTTTTCTGCTATATAGTTAGATGTGTTTGAAACTCTAAATCAAATCGGTTTGTGCTAGCTCCTTGAAACTTGACCAAAAGAAGTAGTTCTAGGTTCTGTCTCTATGGTTTGTTTCCTCTTGAAGTACCCCATGCAGAGACTGGCGAAAAACACTTTCATTTGAAAGGGGTTGCCAAGCTTCCAAAAAACTACTAGTTTGCTGAAATCTTAGCAAACATTTTTTCACCAAATCTTGATGATACTTGGTGGTAATGATCAGTTCACTAATCCCACTTGGCTGCCCAATTTTCATTCTTCTAGGTTGAAGCATTCGTTTCCAGTAACAGTTTGAATTTTTAGGTTTCACTCTGTTTTCTCCTACATAGATAGCTGTGTTTGGAATTCTAAATCAAACACGGCTTGTCCTAGCTCCTTGAAACTTGACCAAATGAAGTAGTTCTAAGTTCTATCTCTATGGTTTGTTTCCTCTTGAAGTACCACATGCAGAGACTGGCCAAAAACTCTTTCGTTTGAAAGAGGTTGCCAAGCTTCTAAAAAACTACTACTAGTTTGCTGAAATCTCAGCAAATATTTTTTCACCAAATCTTGATGATACTTGGTGGTAATGATCAGTACACTAATCCCACTTGGCTGCCCAATTTTATTCTTCTAGGTTGAAGCATTCGTTTCCAGTAACAGTTTGAATTTTTAGGTTTCACTCTGTTTTCTGCTATATTGTTAGATGTGTTTGAAACTCTAAATCAAACACGGTTTGTGCTAGCTCCATGAAACTTGACCAAATGAAGTAGTTCTAAGTTCTATCTCTATGGTTTGTTTCCTCTTGAAGTACCCCATGCAGAGACTGGCGAAAAACACTTTCGTTTGAAAGGGGTTGCCAAGCTTCCAAAAAACTACTAGTTTGCTGAAATCTCAGCAAACATTTTTTCACCAAATCTTGATGATACTTGGTCGTAATGATCAGTTCACTAATCCCACTTGGATGCCCAATTTTTATTCTTCTAGGTTGAAGCGTTCATTTCCATTAACAGTTTGAATTTTTAGGTTTCACTCTGTTTTCTGCTATATAGTTAGATGTGTTTGAAACTCTAAATCAAACACGGTTTGTGCTAGCTCCTTGAAACTTGACCAAATGAAGTAGTTCTAAGTTCTATCTCTATGGTTTGATTCCTCTTGAAGTACCCCATGCAGAGACTGGCGAAAAACACTTTCGTTTGAAAGGGGTTGCCAAGCTTCCAAAAAACTACTAGTTTGATAAAATCTCAGCAAACATTTTTTCACCAAATCTTGATGATACTTGAGGTTAATGATCAGTTCACTAATCCCACTTGGATGCCCAATTTTTAATCTTCTAGGTTGAAGCCTTCGTTTCCCGTAACAGATTGAATTTTTAGGTTTCACTCTGTTTTCTGCTATATTGTTAGAAGTGTTTGAAACTCTAAATCAAACACGGTTTGTGCCAGCTACATGAAACTTGACCAAATGAAGTAGTTCTAAGTTCTATCTCTATGGTTTGTTTCCTCTTGAAGTACCCCATGCAGAGACTGGAGAAAAACACTTTCGTTTGAAACGGGTTGCCAAGCTTCCAAAAACTACAAGTTTGATGAAATCTCAGCAAACATTTTTTCACCAAATCTTGATGATACTTGATGTTAATGATCAGTTCACTAATCCCACTTCGATGCCCAATATTTATTCTTCTGCGTTGAAGCCTTCATTTCCAGTAACAGTTTGAATTTTTACGTTTCACTGTGTTTTCTGCTATATTGTTGGATGTGTTTGAAACTCTAAATCAAACACGGTTTGTGCTAGCTCCATGAAACTTGACCAAATGAAGTAGTTCTAAGTTCTATCTCTATGGTTTGTTTCCTCTTGAAGTACCCCATGCAGAGACTGGAGAAAAACACTTTCGTTTGAAAGGGGTTGCCAAGCTTCCAAAAAACTACTAGTTTGCTGAAATCTCAGCACACATTTTTTCACCAATCTTGATGATACTTGGTCGTAATGATCAGTTCACTAATCCCACTTGTATACCCAATTTTTATTCTTCTAGGTTGAAGCGTTCGTTTCCAGTAACAGTTTGAATTTTTAGGTTTCACTCTGTTTTCTGCTATATAGTTAGATGTGTTTGAAACTCTAAATCAAACACGGTTTGTGCTAGCTCCTTGAAACTTGACCAAATGAAGTAGTTCTAAGTTCTATCTCTATGGTTTGATTCCTCTTGAAGTACCCCATGCAGAGACTGGCGAAAAACACTTTCGTTTGAAAGGGGTTGCCAAGCTTCCAAAAAACTACTAGTTTGCTAAAATCTCAGCAAACATTTTTTCACCAAATCTTGATGATACTTGGTGGTAATGATCAGTTCACTAATCGCACTTGGCTCCCCAATTTTCATTCTTCTAGGTTGAAGCATTCGTTTCCAGTAACAGTTTGAATTTTTAGTTTTCACACTGTTTTCTGCTATATAGTTAGATGTGTTTGAAACTCTAAACCAAACACGGTTTGTGCTAGCTCCATGAAACTTGACCAAATGAAGTAGTTCTAAGTTCTATCTGTATGGTTAGTTTCCTCTTGAAGTACCCCATACAGAGACTGGTGAAAAACACTTTCGTTTGAAAGGGGTTGCCAAGCTTCCAAAAAACTACTAGTTTGCTGAAATCTCAGCAAACATTTTTTCACCAAATCTTGATGATACTTGGTGGTAATGATCAGTTCACTAATCCCACTTTGCTGCCCAATTTTCATTCTTTTAGATTGAAGCATTCGTTTCCAGTAACAGTTTGAATTTTTAAGTTTCACTCTGTTTTCTCCTACATAGATAGCTGTTTTGGAATTCTAAATCAAACACGGTTTGTGCTAGCTCCTGGAAACTTGACCAAATGAAGTAGTTCTAAGTTCTATCTCTATGGTTTGTTTCCTCTTGAAGTACCCCATGCAGAGACTGGCGAAAAACACTTTCGTTTGAAACGGGTTGCCAAGCTTCCAAAAAACTACAAGTTTGCTGAAATCTCAGCAAACATTTTTTCACCAAATCTTGATGATACTTGATGTTAATGATCAGTTCACTAATCCCACTTGGATGCCCAATTTTTATTCTTCTACGTTGAAGCCTTCGTTTCCAGTAACAGTTTGAATTTTTAGGTTTCACTCTGTTTTCTGCTATATTGTTAGATGTGTTTGAAACTCTAAATCAAACACGCTTTGTGCTAGCTCCATGAAACTTGACCAAATGAAGTAGTTCTAAGTTCTATCTCTATGGTTTGTTTCCTCTTGAAGTACCCCATGCAGAGACTGGAGAAAAACACTTTCGTTTGAAAGGGGTTGCCAAGCTAACAAAAAACTACTAGTTTGCTAAAATATCAGCAAACATTTTTTCACCAAATCGTGATGATACTTGGTGGTAATGATCAGTTCACTAATCCCACTTGGCTGCCCAATTTTCATTCTTCAAGGTTGAAGCATTCGTTTCCAGTAACGGTTTGAATTTTTAGGTTTCACTCTGTTTTCTGCTATATAGTTAGATGTGTTTGAAACTCTAAATCAAACACGGTTTGTGCTAGCTCCATGAAACTTGACCAAATGAAGTAGTTCTAAGTTCTATCTGTATGGTTTGTTTCCTCTTGAAGTACCCCATACAGAGACTGGTGAAAAACACTTTCATTTGAAAGGGGTTGCCAAGCTTCCCAAAAACTACTAGTTTGCTGAAATCTCAGCAAACATTTTTTCACCAAATCTTGATGATACTTGGTGGTAATGATCAGTTCACTAATCCCACTTGGATGGGGAATTTTTATTCTTCTAGGTTGAAGCGTTCGTTTCCAGTAACAGTTTGAATTTTTAGGTTTCACTCTGTTTTCTTCTACATAGATAGCTGTGTTTGAAACTCTAAATCAAACACGGTTTGTGCTAGCTCCTTGAAACTTGACCAAATGAAGTAGTTCTAAGTTCTATCTCTACGGTTTGTTTCCTCTTGAAGTACCCCATGCAGAGACTGGAGAAAAACACTTTCGTTTGAAAGGGGTTGCCAAGCTTCCAAAAAACTACTAGTTTGCCGAAATCTCAGCAAACATTTTTTCACCAAATCTTGATGATACTTGGTGGTAATGATCAGTTCACTAATCCCACTTTGCTGCCCAATTTTCATTCTTTTAGATTGAAGCATTCGTTTCCAGTAACAGTTTGAATTTTTAAGTTTCACTCTGTTTTCTCCTACTTAGATAGCTGTTTTGGAATTCTAAATCAAACACGGTTTGTGCTAGCTCCTGGAAACTTGACCAAATGAAGTAGTTCTAAGTTTTATCTCTATGGTTTGTTTCCTCTTGAAGTACCCCATGCAGAGACTCGCGAAAAACACTTTCTTTTGAAACGGGTTGCCAAGCTTCCAAAAAACTACAAGTTTGCTGAAATCTAAGCAAACATTTTTTCACCAAATCTTGATGATACTTGGTGGTAATGATCAGTTCACTAATCCCACTGGATGCCCAATTTTTATTCTTCTAGGTTGAAGCGTTCGTTTCCAGTAACAGTTTGAATTTTTAGGTTTCAATCTGTTTTCTCCTACATAGATAGCTGTGTTTGAAACTCTAAATCAAACACGGTTTGTGCTAGCTCCATGAAACTTGACCAAATGAAGCAGTTCTAAGTTCTATCTCTATGGTTTGTTTCCTCTTCTAGTACCCCATGCAGAGACTGGAGAAAAACACTTTCGTTTGAAACGGGTTGCCAAGCTTCCAAAAACTACAAGTTTGAT
This sequence comes from Callospermophilus lateralis, assembly GCF_048772815.1. Taxonomy (NCBI): domain Eukaryota; kingdom Metazoa; phylum Chordata; class Mammalia; order Rodentia; family Sciuridae; genus Callospermophilus; species Callospermophilus lateralis. The sequence continues at coordinate 40,910 of NW_027516896.1, forward strand.
GAAATCTCAGCAAACATTTTTTCACCAAATCTTGATGATACTTGATGTTAATGATCAGTTCACTAATCCCACTTGGATGCCCAAGTTTTATTCTTCTACGTTGAAGCCTTCGTTTCCAGTAACAGTTTGAATTTTTACGTTTCACTCTGTTTTCTGCTATATTGTTAGATGTGTTTGAAACTCTAAATCAAACACGGTTTGTGCTAGCTCCATGAAACTTGACCAAATGAAGTAGTTCTAAGTTCTATCTCTATGGTTTGTTTCCTCTTGAAGTACCCCATGCAGAGACTGGAGAAAAACACTTTCGTTTGAAAGGGGTTGCCAAGCTTCCAAAAAACTACTAGTTTGCTGAAATCTAAGCAAACATTTTTTCACCAAATCTTGATGATACTTGGTCGTAATGATCAGTTCACTAATCCCACTTGGATACCCAATTTTTATTCTTCTAGGTTGAAGCGTTCGTTTCCAGTAACAGTTTGAATTTTTAGGTTTCACTCTGTTTTCTGCTATATAGTTAGATGTGTTTGAAACTCTAAATCAAACACGGTTTGTGCTAGCTCCTTGAAACTTGACCAAATGAAGTAGTTCTAAGTTCTATCTCTATGGTTTGATTCCTCTTGAAGTACCCCATGCAGAGACTGGCGAAAAACACTTTAGTTTGAAAGGGGTTGCCAAGCTTCCAAAAAACTACTAGTTTGCTAAAATCTCAGCAAACATTTTTTCACCAAATCTTGATGATACTTGGTGGTAATGATCAGTTCACTAATCCCACTTGGCTCCCCAATTTTCATTCTTCTAGGTTGAAGCATTCGTTTCCAGTAACAGTTTGAATTTTTAGGTTTCACACTGTTTTCTGCTATATAGTTAGATGTGTTTGAAACTCTAAACCAAACACGGTTTGTGCTAGCTCCATGAAACTTGACCAAATGAAGTAGTTCTAAGTTCTATCTGTATGGTTAGTTTCCTCTTGAAGTACCCCATACAGAGACTGGTGAAAAACACTTTCGTTTGAAAGGGGTTGCCAAGCTTCCAAAAAACTACTAGTTTGCTGAAATCTCAGCAAACATTTTTTCACCAAATCTTGATGATACTTGGTGGTAATGATCAGTTCACTAATCCCACTTTGCTGCCCAATTTTCATTCTTTTAGATTGAAGCATTCGTTTCCAGTAACAGTTTGAATTTTTAAGTTTCACTCTGTTTTCTCCTACATAGATAGCTGTTTTGGAATTCTAAATCAAACACGGTTTGTGCTAGCTCCTGGAAACTTGACCAAATGAAGTAGTTCTAAGTTCTATCTCTATGGTTTGTTTCCTCTTGAAGTACCCCATGCAGAGACTGGCGAAAAACACTTTCGTTTGAAACGGGTTGCCAAGCTTCCAAAAAAATACAAGTTTGCTGAAATCTCAGCAAACATTTTTTCACCAAATCTTGATGATACTTGATGTTAATGATCACTTCACTAATCCCACTTGGATGCCCAATTTTTATTCTTCTAGGTTGAAGCCTTCGTTTCCAGTAACAGATTGAATTTTTAGGTTTCACTCTGTTTTCTGCTATATTGTTAGATGTGTTTGAAACTCTAAATCAAACACGGTTTGTGCTAGCTCCATGAAACTTGACCAAATGAAGTAGTTCTAAGTTCTATCTCTATGGTTTGTTTCCTCTTGAAGTACCCCATGCAGAGACTGGAGAAAAACACTTTCGTTTGAAACGGGTTGCCAAGCTTCCAAAAACTACAAGTTTGATGAAATCTCAGCAAACATTTTTTCACCAAATCTTGATAATACTTGATGTTAATGATCAGTTCACTAATCCCACTTGGATGCCCAATTTTTATTCTTCTAGGTTGAACCCTTCGTTTCCAGTAACAGTTTGAATTTTTACGTTTCACTCTGTTTTCTGCTATATTGTTAGATGTGTTTGAAACTCTAAATCAAACACGGTTTGTGCTAGCTCCTTGAAACTTGACCAAATGAAGTAGTTCTAAGTTCTATCTCTATGGTTTGTTTCCTCTTGAAGTACCCCATGCAGACACTGGCGAAAAACACTTTCGTTTGAAAGGGGTTGACAAGCTTCAAAAAAACTACTAGTTTGCTGAAATCTCAGCAAACATTTTTTCACCAAATCTTGATGATACTTGGTGGTAATAATCAGTTCACTAATCCCACTTGGCTGCCCCATTTTCATTCTTCTAGGTTGAAGCATTCGTTTCCAGTAACAGTTTGATTTTTTAGGTTTCACTCTGTTTTCTCCTACATAGATAGGTGTGTTTGGAATTCTAAATCAAACACGGTTTGTGCTAGCTCCTTGAAACTTGACCAAATGAAGTAGTTCTATGTTCTATCTCTATGGTTTGTTTCCTCTTGAAGTACCCCATGCAGAGACTGGTGAAAAACACTTTCGTTTGAAAAGGGTTGCCAAGCTTCCAAAAAACTACTAGTTTGCTGAAATCTCAGCAAACATTTTTTCACCAAATCTTGATGATTCTTGGTGGTAATGATCAGTACACTAATCCCACTTGGCTGCCCAATTTTTATTCTTCTATGTTGAAGCATTCGTTTCCAGTAACAGTTTGAATTTTTAGGTTTCACTCTGTTTTCTGCTATATAGTTAGATGTTTTTGAAACTCTAAATCAAACACGGTTTGTGCTAGCTCTTTGAAACTTGACCAAATGAAGTAGTTCTAAGTTCTCTCTCTATGGTTTGTTTCCTCTTGAAGTACCCCATGCAGACACTGGCGAAAAACACTTTCGTTTGAAAGGGGTTGCCAAGCTTCCAAAAAACTACTAGTTTGCTGAAATCTCAGCAAACATTTTTTCACCAAATCTTGATGATACTTGGTGGTAATGATCAGTTCACTAATCCCACTTGGCTGCCCATTTTTCATTCTTCTAGATTGAAGCATTCGTTTCCAGTAACAGTTTGAATTTTTAGGATTCACTCTGTTTTCTCCTACATAGATAGCTGTTTTAGAATTCTAAATCAAACACGGTTTGTGCTAGCTCCTTGAATCTTGACCAAATGAAGTAGTTCTAAGTTCTATCTCTATGGTTTGTTTCTTCTTGAAGTACCCCATGCAGAGACTGGCGAAAAACACTTTCGTTTGAAAGGGGTTGCCAAGCTTCCAAAAAACTACTAGTTTGCTGAAATCTCAGGAAACATTTTTTCACCAAATCTTGATGATTCTTTATGTTAATGATCAGTTCACTTAACCCACTTGGATGCCCAATTTTTATTCTTCTACGTTGAAGCGTTCGTTTCCAGTAACAGTTTGAATTTTTAGGTTTCACTCTGTTTTCTGCTATATTGTTAGATGTGTTTGAAACTCTAAATCAAACACGGTTTGTGCTAGCTCCATGAAACTTGACCAAATGAAGTAGTTCTAAGTCCTGTCTCTATGGTTTGTTTCCTCTTGAAGTACCCCATGCAGAGACCTGCGAAACACACTTTCGTTTGAAAGGGGTTGCCAAGCTTCCAAAAAACTACTAGTTTTCTGAAATCTCAGCAAACATTTTTTCACCAAAACTTGATGATACTTGGTGGTAATGATCAGTTCACTAATCCCACTTGGCTGCCCAATTTTCATTCTTCTATGTTGAAGCATACGTTTCCAGTAACAGTTTGAATGTTTAGGTTTCACTCTGTTTTCTCCTACATAGATAGCTCTGTTTGGAATTCTAAATCAAACTCGGTTTGTGCTAGCTCCTTGAAACTTGACCAAATGAAGTAGTTTTAAGTTCTATCTCTATGGTTTGTTTCCTCTTGTAGTACCCCATGCAGAGACTGGCGAAAAACACTTTCATTTGAAAGGGGTTGCCAAGCTTCCAAAAAACTACTAGTTTGCTGAAATCTCAGCAAACATTTTTTCACCAAATCTTCATGATACTTGGTGGTAATGATCAGTTCACTAATCCCACTTGGCTGCCCTATTTTCATTCTTCTAGGTTGAAGCATTCGTTTCCAGTAACAGTTTGAATTTTTAGGTTTCACTCTGTTTTCTCCTACATAGATAGCTGTGTTTGGAATTCTAAATCAAACACGGTTTGTGCTAGCTCCTTGAAACTTGACCAAATGAAGTAGTTCTATGTTCTATCTCTATGGTTTGTTTCCTCTTGAAGTACCCCATGCAGAGACTGGCGAAAAACACTTTCGTTTGAAAGGGGTTGCCAAGCTTCCAAAAAACTACTAGTTTGCTGAAATCTCAGCAAACATTTTTTCACCAAATCTTGATGATACTTGGTGGTAATGATCAGTACACTAATCCCACTTGGCTGCCCAATTTTTATTCTTCTAGGTTGAAGCATTCGTTTCCAGTAACAGTTTGAATTTTTAGGTTTCACTCTGTTTTTTCCTACATAGATAGCTGTGTTTGTAATTCTAAATAAAACACGGTTTGTGCTAGCTCCTTGAAACTTGACCTAATGAAGTAGTTCTATGTTCTATCTCTATGGTTTGTTTCCTCTTGAAGTACCCCATGCAGAGACTGGCGAAAAACACTTTCGTTTGAAAGGGGTTGCCAAGCTTCCAAAAAACTACTAGTTTGCTGAAATCTCAGCAAACATTTTTTTTCAACAAAACTTGATGATACTTGGTGTAATGATCAGTTCACTAATCCCCATTGGCTGCCCAATTTTCATTCTTCTAGGGTGAAGCATTCGTTTGCAGTAACAGTTTGAATTTTTAGGTTTCACTCTGTTTTCTCCTACATAGATAGCTGTGTTTGGAATTCTAAATCAAACACGGTTTGTGCTAGCTCCTTGAAACTTGACCAAATGAAGTAGTTCTAAGTTCTATCTCTATGCTTTGTTTCCTCTTGAAGTTCCTCATGCAGAGACTGGCGAAAAACACTTTCGTTTGAAAGGGGTTGCCAAGCTTCCTAAAAACTACTAGTTTGCTGAAATCTCAGCAAACATTTTTTCACCAAATCTTGATGATACTTGGTGGTAATGATCAGTACACTAATCCCACTTGGCTGCCCAATTTTTATTCTTCTAGGTTCAAGCATTTGTTTCCAGTAACAGTTTGAATTTTTAGGTTTCACTCTGTTTTCTGCTATATAGTTAGATGTTTTTGAAACTCTAAATCAAACACGGTTTGTGCTAGCTCCTTGAAACTTGACCAAATGAAGTAGTTCTAAGTTCTATCTCTATGGTTTGTTTCCTCTTGAAGTACCCCATGCAGACACTGGCGAAAAACACTTTCGTTTGAAAGGGGTTGACAAGCTTCCAAAAAACTACTAGTTTGCTGAAATCTCAGCAAACATTTTTTCACCAAATCTTGATGATACTTGGTGGTAATGATCAGTTCACTAATCCCACTTGGCTGCCCAATTTTCATTCTTCTAGGTTGAAGCATTCGTTTCCAGTAACAGTTTGAATTTTTAGGTTTCACTCTTTTTTCTCCTACATAGATAGGTGTGTTTGGAATTCTAAATCAAACACGGTTTGTGCTAGCTCCTTGAAACTTGACCAAATGAAGTAGTTCTATGTTCTCTCTCTATGCTTTGTTTCCTCTTGAAGTACCCCATGCAGAGACTGGCGAAAAACACTTTCGTTTGAAAGGGGTTGCCAAGCTTCCAAAAAACTACTAGTTTGCTGAAATCTCAGCAAACATTTTTTCACCAAATCTTGATGATTCTTGGTGGTAATGATCAGTACACTAATCCCACTTGGCTGCCCAATTTTTATTCTTCTATGTTGAAGCATTCGTTTCCAGTAACAGTTTGAATTTTTAGGTTTCACTCTGTTTTCTGCTATATAGTTAGATGTTTTTGAAACTCTAAATCAAACACGGTTTGTGCTAGCTCCTTGAAACTTGACCAAATGAAGTAGTTCTAAGTTCTATCTCTATGGTTTGTTTCCTCTTGAAGTACCCCATGCAGACACTGGCGAAAAACACTTTCGTTTGAAAGGGGTTGACAAGCTTCCAAAAAACTACTAGTTTGCTGAAATCTCAGCAAACATTTTTTCACCAAATCTTGATGATACTTGGTGGTAATGATCAGTTCACTAATCCCACTTGGCTGCCCAATTTTCATTCTTCTAGGTTGAAGCATGCGTTTCCAGTAACAGTTTGAAGTTTTAGGTTTCACTCTGTTTTCTCCTACATAGATAGGTGTGTTTGGAATTCTAAATCAAACACGGTTTGTGCTAGCTCCTTGAAACTTGACCAAATGAAGTAGTTCTATGTTCTCTCTCTATGGTTTGTTTCCTCTTGAAGTACCCCATGCAGAGACTGGCGAAAAACACTTTCGTTTGAAAGGGGTTGCCAAGCTTCCAAAAAACTACTAGTTTGCTGAAATCTCAGCAAACATTTTTTCACCAAATCTTGATGATACTTGGTGGTAATGATCAGTACACTAATCCCACTTGGCTGCCCAATTTTTATTCTTCTATGTTGAAGCATTCGTTTCCAGTAACAGTTTGAATTTTTAGGTTTCACGATGTTTTCTGCTATATATTTAGATGTTTTTGAAACTCTAAATCAAACACGGTTTGTGCTAGCTCCTTGAAACTTGACCAAATGAAGTAGTTCTAAGTTCTATCTCTATGGTTTGTTTCCTCTTGAAGTACCCCATGCAGACACTGGCGAAAAACACTTTCGTTTGAAAGGTGTTGCCAAGCTTCCAAAAAACTACTAGTTTGCTGAAATCTCAGCAAACATTTTTTCACCAAATCTTGATGATACTTGGTGGTAATGATCAGTTCACTAATCCCACTTGGCTGCCCAATTTTCATTCTTCTAGATTGAAGCATTCGTTTCCAGTAACAGTTTGAATTTTTAGGATTCACTCTGTTTTCTCCTACATAGATAGCTGTTTTAGAATTCTAAATCAAACACGGTTTGTGCTTACTCCTTGAATCTTGACCAAATGAAGTAGTTCTAAGTTCTATCTCTATGGTTTGTTTCTTCTTGAAGTACCCAATGCAGAGACTGGCGAAAAACACTTTCGTTTGAAAGGGTTGCCAAGCTTCCAAAAAACTACTAGTTTGCTGAAATCTCAGCAAACATTTTTTCACCAAATCTTGATGATTCTTGATGTTAATGATCAGTTCACTAAACCCACTTGGATGCCCAATTTTTATTCTTCTACGTTGAAGCATTCGTTTCCAGTAACAGTTTGAGTTTTTAGGTTTCACTCTGTTTTCTGCTATATTGTTAGATGTGTTTGAAACTCTAAATCAAACACGGTTTGTGCTAGCTCCATGAAACTTGACCAAATGAAGTAGTTCTAAGTTCTATCTCTATGGTTTGTTTCCTCTTGAAGTACCCCATGCAGAGACGGTCGAAACACACTTTCGTTTGAAAGGGGTTGCCAAGCTTCCAAAAAACTACTAGTTTGCTGAAATCTCAGCAAACATTTTTTCACCAAAACTTGATGATACTTGGTGGTAATGATCAGTTCACTAATCCCACTTGGCTGCCCAATTTTCATTCTTCTAGGTTGAAGCATTCGTTTCCAGTAGCAGTTTGAATTTTTAGGTTTCATTCTGTTTTCCCCTACATAGATAGCTGTGTTTGGAATTCTAAATCAAACACGGTTTGTGCTAGCTCCTTGAAACTTGACCAAATGAAGTAGTTCTAAGTTCTATCTCTATGGTTTGTTTCCTCTTGAAGTACCCCATGCAGAGACAGGCGAAAAACACTTTCGTTTGAAAGGGGTTGCCAAGCTTCCAAAAAACTACTAGTTTGCTGAAATCTCAACAAACCTTTTTTCACCAAATCTGGTTGATACTTGGTGGTAATGATCAGTTCACTAATCCCACTTGGCTGCCCAATTTTCATTCTTCTATGTTGAAGCATACGTTTCCAGTAACAGTTTGAATGTTTAGGTTTCACTCAGTTTTCTCCTACATAGATAGCTCTGTTTGGAATTCTAAATCAAACTCGGTTTGTGCTAGCTCCTTGAAACTTGACCAAATGAAGTAGTTTTAAGTTCTATCTCTATGGTTTGTTTCCTCTTGTAGTACCCCATGCAGAGACTGGCGAAAAACACTTTCATTTGAAAGGGGTTGCCAAGCTTCCAAAAAACTACTAGTTTGCTGAAATCTCAGCAAACATTTTTCACCAAATCTTCATGATACTTGGTGGTAATGATCAGTTCACTAATCCCACTTGGCTGCCCTATTTTCATTCTTCTAGGTTGAAGCATTCGTTTCCAGTAACAGTTTGAATTTTTAGGTTTCACTCTGTTTTCTCCTACATAGATAGCTGTGTTTGGAATTCTAAATCAAACACGGTTTGTGCTAGCTCCTTGAAACTTGACCAAATGAAGTAGTTCTATGTTCTATCTCTATGGTTTGTTTCCTCTTGAAGTACCCCATGCAGAGACTGTCGAAAAACACTTTCGTTTGAAAGGGGTTGCCAAGCTTCCAAAAAACTACTAGTTTGCTGAAATCTCAGCAAACATTTTTTCACCAAATCTTGATGATACTTGGTGGTAATGATCAGTACACTAATCCCACTTGGCTGCCCAATTTTTATTCTTCTAGGTTGAAGCATTCGTTTCCAGTAACAGTTTGAATTTTAGGTTTCCTCTGTTTTCTCCTACATAGATAGCTGTGTTTGTAATTCTAAATAAAACACGGTTTGTGCTAGCTCCTTGAAACTTGACCTAATGAAGTAGTTCTAAGTTCTATCTCTATGGTTTGTTTCCTCTTGAAGTACCCCATGCAGAGACTGGCGAAAAACACTTTCGTTTGAAAGGGGTTGCCAAGCTTCCAAAAAACTACTAGTTTGCTGAAATCTCAGCAAACATTTTTTTCAACAAAACTTGATGATACTTGGTGGTAATGATCAGTTCACTAATCCCCATTGGCTGCCCAATTTTCATTCTTCTAGGTTGAAGCATTCGTTTGCAGTAACAGTTTGAATTTTTAGGTTTCACTCTGTTTTCTCCTACATAGATAGCTGTGTTTGGAATTCTAAATCAAACACGGTTTGTGCTAGCTCCTTGAAACTTGACCAAATGAAGTAGTTCTAAGTTCTATCTCTATGGTTTGTTTCCTCTTGAAGTACCCCATGCAGAGACTGGCGAAAAACACTTTCGTTTGAAAGGGGTTGCCAAGCTTCCAAAAAACTACTAGTTTGCTGAAATCTCAGCAAACATTTTTTCACCAAATCTTGATGATACTTGGTGGTAATGATCAGTACACTAATCCCACTTGGCTGCCCAATTTTTATTCTTCTAGGTTGAAGCATTTGTTTCCAGTAACAGTTTGAATTTTTAGGTTTCACTCTGTTTTCTGCTATATAGTTAGATGTTTTTGAAACTCTAAATCAAACACGGTTTGTGCTAGCTCTTTGAAACTTGACCAAATGAAGTAGTTCTAAGTTCTATCTCTATGGTTTGTTTCCTCTTGAAGTACCCCATGCAGACACTGGCGAAAAACACTTTCGTTTGAAAGGGGTTGACAAGCTTCCAAAAAACTACTAGTTTGCTGAAATCTCAGCAAACATTTTTTCACCAAATCTTGATGATACTTGGTGGTAATGATCAGTTCACTAATCCCACTTGGCTGCCCAATTTTCATTCTTCTAGGTTGAAGCATTCGTTTCCAGTAACAGTTTGAATTTTTAGGTTTCACTCTTTTTTCTCCTACATAGATAGGTGTGTTTGGAATTCTAAATCAAACACGGTTTGTGCTAGCTCCTTGAAACTTGACCAAATGAAGTAGTTCTATGTTCTCTCTCTATGCTTTGTTTCCTCTTGAAGTACCCCATGCAGAGACTGGCGAAAAACACTTTCGTTTGAAAGGGGTTGCCAAGCTTCCAAAAAACTACTAGTTTGCTGAAATCTCAGCAAACATTTTTTCACCAAATCTTGATGATTCTTGGTGGTAATGATCAGTACACTAATCCCACTTGGCTGCCCAATTTTCATTCTTCTATGTTGAAGCATTCGTTTCCAGTAACAGTTTGAATTTTTAGGTTTCACTCTGTTTTCTGCTATATAGTTAGATGTTTTTGAAACTCTAAATCAAACACGGTTAATGCTAGCTCCTTGAAACTTGACCAAATGAAGTAGTTCTAAGTTCTATCTCTATGGTTTGTTTCCTCTTGAAGTACCCCATGCAGACACTGGCGAAAAACACTTTCGTTTGAAAGGGGTTGACAAGCTTCCAAAAAACTACTAGTTTGCTGAAATCTCAGCAAACATTTTTTCACCAAATCTTGATGATACTTGGTGGTAATGATCAGTTCACTAATCCCACTTGGCTGCCCAATTTTCATTCTTCTAGGTTGAAGCATGTGTTTCCAGTAACAGTTTGAAGTTTTAGGTTTCACTCTGTTTTCTCCTGCATAGATAGGTGTGTTTGAATTCTAAATCAAACACGGTTGGTGCTAGCTCCTTGAAACTTGACCAAATGAAGTAGTTCTATGTTCTCTCTCTATGGTTTGTTTAATCTTGAAGTACCCCATGCAGAGACTGGCGAAAAACACTTTCGTTTGAAAGGGGTTGCCAAGCTTCCAAAAAACTACTAGTTTGCTGAAATCTCAGCAAACATTTTTTCACCAAATCTTGATGATACTTGGTGGTAATGATCAGTACACTAATCCCACTTGGCTGCCCAATTTTTATTCTTCTATGTTGAAGCATTCGTTTCCAGTAACAGTTTGAATTTTAGGTTTCACGATGTTTTCTGCTATATAGTTAGATGTTTTTGAAACTCTAAATCAAACACGGTTTGTGCTAGCTCCTTGAAACTTGACCAAATGAAGTAGTTCTAAGTTCT